>NW_011888783.1:19031769-19099533 GCF_000151845.1 Pteropus vampyrus | reverse complement strand
TGTGTTCTTTTTTCCATATATATTATGAATTTTTAAGTACTATTTAATCTCTACTGTATCAGTCTTATAATCTGCATTTAAAATGAACACATAACAACCAAATTCTGACATTATTAAAAATTCTTTAAATTATGTACCTAATTTATTTATTCATTTCTGTTGTTAATCATTTAATTTCTTCTACCTTAATATCAGATAATGTGTTAAACACTTCTTGACCTGTCAGATATAATCCTAGAACTATGAATAACATGAAAAGATAAATACTTTAGACTTTTAGTTATTTATTTGATAAATACTCACTGAGTGTCAGGTACTGTTACTTAGTACAACATTGCTTTTCAGAAAGATTGTACCTATATAACCTGTCACTAGTAATGTAAGAATGTCCCCATTTCTGTCAGTCTTGATTATTATCGCTTAAAAAATATGGACTAACTTGATGGATAAAAATTGGGTTCCTAAAGTAATAAAAATTTATTTAATTTCTGGTAAAGTTAACTTCACATAAATATTTCATATTAGCTATTTGTGTATACTTTTGTGAATTATGTATTCAGGACATCGGTCCATTTTCCTGTTGGCATCTTATTAAATTTTTTTCGAATGATTTCTTTTAAAAAATTCTTATTTTATATTAGTTTCAGGTTTACAGTTCATTGGTTAGCCATTTATAGAGTTTATTAAGTGATTCCGCATTTGCTCTAGCAGTCATCTGACTCTACACTTAGCCATTACAATACTATTGACTATATTCTTTATGCTATACTCTATGTCCCAGTGACTATTTTGTAACTACTAATTCGTACTTCTTCATCCCTTTACCCTAATCTCCAACCCTCCTCCACTCTGGCCATGACCAGATTGTCTTCTGTATCTGTGAGTCTATTTTTTAGTTTGTTCCTTTTGTTCTTTAGAGTCCACATATAAGTGAGATCATGTGTATTTATCTTTCTCTGTCTGACTTATTTCACTCAGCATAATACCCTCTAGGTCCATCCATGTCATTGCAAATAGTAGGATTTCATTTTTTTATGGCTGAGTAATATTCCATTGTATATATGAACCATAACTTTATTGAATTGTCTATTGATGGGCATTTAGGTTGCTTGAATGATTCTTTATGGCTTAAAATATTAAACCTTATTCTATTGAAACTTACCCCCCAAATATGTTCTTTTAATATCATACTTTTATTGACATATTAAAGTTTTAAATTTTCAAGTAACCAAATCAGTGAGACCTTACATTTCTTATTTTGACTTTCATACTTAACGATGCCTGCCTATCCCACCAGAGATATGATGTTTACCTTTATAATTGTTATTACAATATGTTTCCTGTTTTAGGATTAGCTATATCTGCCTATATATTCTTCGTAGAGTTTTCTTATTGGATGATTTTAAAATATATATATGTTTAATCTACTTGGAATTTATTTTCATCAGTAGTATTTGATGAAGATTTAAAATACATTTTCAGATAACTATTTTTTCACCAATTTTATATCCCATTCATTTTCTACTAAGTGTTAGTATAAATGGTCATGATTAGAGACTTTCCCCTTTGTTCTGTTGGTCTACAAGCCTATTTCTGTAACAATGCCATGCTGGTTTACTTATTGTGGAGATGTCTTGTGTATATCTCTGATTGGATTACGTTCTACCCATTTCTCCCCGCCACCTCGCAATTTTTCTTTACCGTTCTTACCTGTTTATCCTTCCAGATGATCTTTAGAACCATTTTATAAATCTTCCCTTAATTTGTTTTTTGATTGGAGTTATTTTAAACTCAAAAAGTAATCTAGGAAAAATACTTATCTTTATAATAGACAGTTTCTTCAATTTAGGAATATTTCCCATTCTTTTAATTCATTTTTTTTATCCTAGTTTTGAAACATTTGTTAATTACACATTCTTAATTGTATTTAATATAGTGGTTGCTAAATTTTTAACAAAGACTATATGAATAATCATAATTGAGAGTATAATCTTAAGTATAGAGTCATTTATCCCAAGTCTCATCTGAAGCATAGCTTCAGAATTTAGTTAATTCTGGAAGCTTAAGATTTACTTTTGTTCTCTGACATTAAAAATTAAACCTACAAAAAAATTTTAACTTTCTAAAGGAGTTTAAAAATTCTTTTAGAATAAGATTTGCTTTATAATATATTGTGTCTTTCATGGCGCTACATATCCATAAGGTTTATTATCTTGTCTTTTATAGTGTATTTTAAGTTCTGCTTTGGTTATTTATTTATTTTTTTTAGCATGGAAAATGTTAAAGATTTTATTTGACTTTTATGTTAGTCATAAAGTCAAAACAACTTTTTAGCGAGATATTAACCATGCCTTTTCAATGAGTAACTTGTTTGTGAATTGTATCTGTTCTTTTTTTAATAATGTGAACATTTACTCTTTAGTGCTGTTTGTGAAAGCAAGTGTCCCATGTGGCACTCCATTTGTAGTGAAACTAATTCTTTTAAGTTCCATTTAATGATTCATTTGATTTCTGTAATGTAAGAGATCAGATTCATCATCAAGTTAATATATGCCAATTGTTTAGTTTGTTCCTTTTGTTCTTTAGAGTCCACATATAAGTGAGATCCTAAAGACCTAATAAAATTTCTATTAATTTTTTCACATAAGGCAAATTCAAGGAAATATGAGTGTAAAAGATTATATTTTTAGGCAAATATATGGCCCCTAGCTTTTTCTTTTGAGATTTTTTCAGTCCCTTATGAAAGTTTAATTTCTATTCCATGGACATATATGTGAAATATAACATAGAAAAAAAAAGATATGTGATACTGTCTACAGTGATTATGCACTTTATTTTAGGCTGGGAAATGAAGAACAACAGCCTGAAGTTCCAATTCTTTATCATGATGTTACATCTCTTTTGCTTGTCCAGATCTTAATGATGCCACAACCGTTACGCAAAGGTATGTCTTTATAAATCAGATTCTTAGATATAGTCTATATAATGAATATTCTAAAAATCCTGGGGACAAATATAGTATTCAGTCTGATGGAAATGTTTAGAGGTAAGTAACTTTTTTTTTCTATTATTAGTAAATAATAATATATATAAAGAAGATGACAGTGAAATAAAAAGTTTTTCCCTTATGGGTCTATTCTTTTTAGCTTTTTAGTCCATAATGAGGTATAGATATGGGCAAATCACTCTGAAAACTTTTGTTTTGAAAAGTTAAAAAGATAATACAAAAATATGAAAACAGAGCAAATTGTCAGCCTTAATGCCTTCACCCTATATACACACATACATATTTTGATATAGTAGTGTCATAGAGTTATTAAAATGTGATGCTTCATCATTTTAAATTAGTATTAATGTCATAATACTATGATATTGGCATGTTAACATTAGCAACATTTTAATTATTGCTACACAGTCTACAGTTTTTATTTGAAGACATTTAAAATATTCTGTCAAATAATTAGCTGTTCTCCTTTGGTGAGAAGAAAGGTTTCTGCTTTTTGTTTTTGTGCTATTATAAATTACACTAGAAAGAACATTTGTGGGTGTATAAAGGCCTTGTTACTGGGGAAGATATTCTTTGTGTGTACTTCAACTTTACCTTTTGATAAAACTTTTTACTTAAGGATATGAAGTGATTATTTATTTTGAATATAGGTAAATTGATATTTCATGCAGATTTAAAGAGTTAAATAATGTCATTAATCAATAAACATTTTATTTATACTAGCACCATAAATTTTGGATTAATTATTTAATTATAACATTTATATTACATATAATTCACCATTTTAACAACTTGAAAGTGTACAATTCATTACATTTACTATGTTGTACAACCATCATTATCTAGTTCCAGATTATTATCATTAGCCCAGAAAGAAACTTTGTACCCGTTAACCAGTCACTGCCCATCTTCCTTCTTCCCCTAACCCTTGGTAACCTACTTTCTGTCTCTATCAATTTTCCTATACTGGATATTTCATATTAATGAAATTATACAATATATGCCCTTTTGTGTCTGGCTTCTTTCACTTAATCATAACATTTTCGAGGTTCATCCATGTTGTAGTACATGTCGTAATTCATCCCTCTTTATGGCTGAGTAATATTTCATTGTAACCTACCTTAATACCACATTTTGTTTCCATTCTTCAGTTGATCATCATTTGGATTGTTTCCACCTTTTGACTATTGTTAGTAGTGTTCCTGTGAACATTCACATACAAGTTCCTGTTTGAACACCTGTTTTTAATTCTTTAGGTACTTAGCTAAAAGTGGAGTTGCTGAATCATAGTAATTCTGTGTTTAACTTCTGGAGGAACTGCAAAACTTCAGATATTTTTTAATGTTATTTTTGGGGGGATTGGCTATGTCTGTGAATTTTGCATACTTTAAAATATGAACCCATCAAATGGCCTATTGAAATTCATCTCTTTGCAATATTAATGATAAATTCTTCAGGTTTTTTGTGTTACTTTGGTTAGTTTTCCTTAGTTTAGGGAAACAATTTCTTTGGAGTTAATGCTGGTTTGCTCTGTGCTCTTCTAATTATACTACTAGTAGTATATTTTGAAATCTAAAAAAATATTACTTTGGTTTATAATGTCATAAAAATATTTAAATATACATTTTATTTATAAACGTAATTACATAAACATGAAAAGCTAAAAGTGAAGGAAACTTGCTATATACAAGTAGTTTTATTTCTATAATATTTATCTTAAAAGAAAAATATTTTAGTTAATAGTAAAGGACCTATTGTATCAATATCTGAGAGCTGTAGCTGGTGCCTCTTCCTCATCTCAGATGGTAACTGTTCGCACTAGGTTTCAGCAGAAGGTGAAGTTAATACAGAAGGGCATGCAATGCAGTGAATTAATTGAACTTAGTAAATTTAATTCAGTAGAAACGTATCCTAAAATTGTTCAGTAAAATGTGAATCAAGATAATTGATCTACTTAATTTAATAATGGTTAAATGAATAGAATTGATTCAGGAAAACATCTATATAAAAATTAATGACACTGTTGGTAACTATACCTTAAAATAATATCATTTAAAAAGTGTTGTTTAGAGGACAAATTTAAATAACAAATGTTTATTTGGTACTTAGTTGTAAAAGTCGTTGCCTGATTCAGTTCAAGAAATATTTAATGAGTACCTACTATGTGCCAGGTTGCTATGCTTCTTTGCCTGATGGAGATACAGAGATGAATAAAACATGGAGTTTGCCCTTGGGAAACCAGAGAGCTAAGTGTTTAGCAGTCATTAACTTTAGTTAGAATTATTTTTATAAGCCTGTGATTTATATTATTTCTTAAAACTTAATTCAAGATTGGGTTATCTGTATTGTTTTTATAAAACAGCTTCAAACACATTGTATAATAGTTGCTCGCTATCATTGTAATAATGAATTCCTCTTAGAATTTAGGGCCAGAAAAAAATTGCCATTCTCTATTAAATCTTTTTAGTCTGTGACACATGGAGAACTGAATAGAGACCGTTATTTGAGCTTTATATTTAACAGGATAGCTTTATTTAATTGCTAGGAAGTTCAGAACTCAATTATATTAAGTTACTTTAATTTTTTTTGGATAGCTTTCTTTGGAAGGTGAGAAGTTATAGATAGGTAGAGTTGTTAATATAGATTTTCCTTTTCTACCCCCCTGTTAATATATGGGTTAATAGTTGGTCTTTATTTTATCTGTGTTTTTATTGTAAGAATATATATTTGTGTACCTATTAGTTACTGGTTATTATTAGAAGAGAAAAGTGAAATAAATATTACTATTTGTATGTACTCGAATGTTAAATGTTTCCCACGGTTTTATCTGAAGGTGATACAGAAGCCTACCTTAAGCTCTTTAATGTTTAGCACTGTTTTCAGGTTAAAAGACCTTTTTTTACACCAATTGTCTCATCGGAAGCTTTAATTAATATATTAAAGACAAGCATTCATTTTTCTTTCATCTCTTTTCCTGTCCCTATATTTATCCATTATACTATCTGTTGCATCACTAGCCTCCAAGAATAAGCTCGAAAGTAACTTTTAATACATCACTATTTCCAGGTGTTCACGTTTAGTTCTTTTATAACTTAGGATCAAGTTTGGCTATATGTAATAGAGAAGAAATCTCAGATAACACAGTAACTTAAGTAAGACAGAAGTTTATTTTTCTTTCATGTAGAAAGAAGTCTGAAGGTAGGAGGTAGGCAGATGAGGTCCTTCTACTTTACAGCACCATATTACTTATCTTCATGTTCCAAGCTAGTTGCTAGAGTTCTAGTTACCACAGTCTTGTTTACGGCAGCAGGATGTCAAGTTGAGGGAGACTTCACCCTCTCTTTTAAGAAGCCCTCTTAGACATTCTATACAAAACATATTTCTTAGGCTAAAATTCTTTCATCTTTTGAACCTCCAGGATTTAAAACATGAACTCGCCATTGTTTTTAGGAAGGATCAGTTACTCAGGTTTGGATCATGCTGCTGTTTTTTCCACCTCTCTGTCATTGAGGAGCTTCTCAATTCTGTTGAATCATGCTTTATAAAGTTTATAGGATAGAAACTCCTGGGTTCTCTGGAACATCTGGTACTGGGTGATTATAGATTGTCTTCTGCTTCCAGGATCCCATAGGCAGGGCCCATGAAAGAAAGATAGAAGAGTGCTTATTATTTCCCATTTACTTTCAGAAAGGAAAGATCCAGTTTTCTTTTTTTTACAAAGCAAGGCTTTAAAAATAAGCTGTTTATTTTAGAATATCTCAAGCATGTATAACGGTAAAGAGCAGAGTTTAATGAACCCCCATGTACCCACCAATTATCAACTCATGGCCAACCTCATTTCATTTATACCCCCATCTATTCTGTCTTTCCTCCCACTGTGGGTTATTTTGAAGCAAATCCAAGACATCATATCATTTTATCCGTATAGTCTTTAGTTTGTATTGCTCAAAGATAAACATTCTTTCAGACATAACCACAGTACTATTAACCCATGTAAAAATGGACAGATTTGCTTTAATATCATTAAATATCCAGTCAATTTTCAGTTCGTGTAGTTGCTTCTTGCAAATGATTTGTTACAGTTAGTTCGTTTGATTAAGGATCCAAAAAAGGTGCACACGTTGGATTTCGTTATTTCCCTTTTAAAATCTGTGAGTTTCCTCCTTTCGCCCTTCCTTCTTACATTTTATTTGTTGAAGAATCTGGGTCTTTTGTCTGTATTTTGCTAATTGTATCCCTACTGTGTAATTTAATAACATGTATTTTCTACAGATAGATTTAGACACCTGGTTCAGTTCCTTATTTTATTTATTATTTTTTTGCAAAAATACTTTATGGTTGGTGTTACATACTCTCATCAGGAGACAATTCCCAGTTGTCTCTCTTTTTGTGACATTAAGGCATTGATGATTGCCTATACTTATTTTATAATTATTTCATTTGTTAAGTGGAATTCTTATTAAGAAAAATTTCCTCATCAACTATTTGTTTACCAAGTGATAGAGTTGGTATAGGAAAGGCAGTTTAAATACCTGATAGTTTTATTTACCAGTTTTCAGAAAAATGAATGTTTTTTAAAGCATCCTCCAAAGATGCTTTTTTTTTAAGTAGTAGTATGAATTTATGGATTTTAACAAATTTTATGTCTTTCAATTGCAGTGTAGAATAACTTTTTAAACACTTGTGTTTAGTTCTTGAAGGCCTTTGTCTTACTGATATGACCCCAGTGTCTTTGATAGCTTCCTCAGACCAAAGCTTTTTAATCTGTGATTTAAAAGTTTATTAGCCTCAAGGAATCCATGAATATCTTAAAATGATATAGGAAATTTTTATATGTATATGTGCATTTTTATTTGAGATGTTCCATAGCTCTTATCAGATCTTCAAAAGAATATTGGCTCCTAAAAGTGAGTTATTTATAAATTCTCCTGAGGGTTCCTGGCCATAGACAAGTAAATAGTTCTATAATAAGAAATAGCAGTAAAGAAATTGCTTTTTAGTTGTTATAGAGTCAAAAGCAGATTATAGTGGGATGAGAAAGGAGAGCGAGATGAGAGAACAGAGATAATGAACAGAGAGAATTATCAAGAATTAATACGGGAAAAGAGCAGAAACTGTATGTGGATGTAATTCAAGGATTTTTTGTTGTTGTTTGTTGGTTTGCTTTTTAAGATAGAGTTTTGAGCATATTTAAATATTTGCCACTTCTCCATTTCCATGAAGTAACTCCTGGTGGTCCTTTACCTTAAGTATTACCCTTTTTTGGAAGCCTTTATTTTAGATGTCCTTTTTCCTTTTCCCATAATAACTTGTCCATAGTTCTATTTTGATATTTGTCATAATAGTAGATTTTCTTTAATATCTTCCTCTCTAGACTATCAATTCCTCCAGGATCAGCACTATGCTTATGTATTTCCATAGTGCCTACCTGGTACATAAAATGCTTAGTAAATGTTTGTGGAATGGATGTGTTAAATGTCCAATTTGCTGGTAAATTGCTTATTTTCTATTTTAAAATTCAAGAAGGCTATTACTTTCATTCGAGTCTTTATATTTTATATTGTAATCACTTCTATATGTTTGTTGAAATCGTTGGCAGTTTATTAGACCCAAACTTCAATTGCCTTGAAGTATACCCAAGGGAACAGCATTAACTACCTTATTAGTTGTTAGATGGACTTGAGGTCTTTCCTCACTTCTGTGTTGATTAAAGAAAGTCTTATTAAACTATTTAGTTTCTTCACTTATCAAAGAGAAAATAGACTCAAGCTTATCACACACAAAAAAACACATCACAAACTGATTTTTGTTGTAGTCTAGACTTTTTGAAGATAATCCGAGCACGTGTATTTAATAACTCAGATCATAAAAGAGAAGACTTAGAAGATTTGATGTTTACATGGATATGTGCAAAGTGATTTATGAAAGCAGTGGAATAGTATATTTTTTTACAAAAAATTTTCATGATAATTTTAGGAAAAGAGTAAAATGTTTGATACCATCTTCAGATGATGTCTTGTTTACTTGTATAATTTTCCCTTTTAGGGTTTTGTTATTTTATACATGCTCTGTCTACCTTGTCTTAAAAGAAACTTGAAGCATTTTGTATTAACTCTAAAACTGTTTATGGAAAAGGAACTTATGCAAGCATCTGAATTCTGTTTGTCTTTTTGTTTGTCAGTCATTAGAATACTCTTGCAAAACCTGGCTACTCACTAAATATTTAATTGTCTGATTTTTGAAAATTTCTTATTGGGTTTGTATGATTTACCCACTGAAGAAAATGTGGTTTACTTAGATTTTGTTGGTATCATTCCAGAGTCAAACTGATATCTCAGTTAATGTCACTATCCTTGGAACTATTTATTCTTTTAAAAATTTTTATCTTGTGAAGAAAAATAAATATAGACAAAGATTTACATATAATATCTATTTAAAAAGTTGATTTCATGAGTTATAATGTTTCAAATTCTTAAAAATGATGAATTGCATATAAAAAAATCACATCTTCTGAAATAGTGTATTGGAGGTAGATATGGTACCTATTTAGTAGTTTAATCATCACAGCAATTTACAATAGGAAGTAAAGAATATAGTTTTGCTTTGTAATTCTAAAGAAAAAATTTACTTTTTAAAGAACCTCAGGCTAACATTTCTTTCTTGCCAAACACTTGTTTCTTATTTGATCAGTAGGAGCTTTTATTTAAGTAGCTTTGAAAGTACCATGTCTCCCTGCCCTGCCTCCCCGCTCTTCTCACCCCATTTCCTATCATCCAGTAGCACAATAAAACTTAAAATATGTGTTGTTGTTTAAAGTCTGTTTGCTTCTAAGGCATTTCAAATAAATATTGATCTTATTTTGTTGACTCTCAGGTGTTTTGATAGTGGATTTTTTTGTTTGTTTGTTTAAACACATTGACTGAGAATAGGTGTCAAATCCTTTTTCTTTTTAAATTTTGATAATTGTATTTTGAAGAGCTTTCCTCTTTTTTGCAACCTTGGAAGATAGGAACCTGTTAACCTGTTATACACTTCATGTGAGTGATTTCTTATTTCTTTCTAAGTTCCTAAAAGACATTGATTTTATACATGGTAATTATTCAAAAAATAAATATTTGTTAAATGAATTAGAGAAAGTGAGAACTTAAGCTTAAGCTGTGACTTTAAACTGCCAGTTTAAATATTTTAAAAATGATAATGAAGGCAGACAAAGTAACTGAAAAAAGAAATTAGTACTTTGCTACAACAAAAAGCTAAAATTATGCATGCAGTAGCTTTCGTTTCTTTAAATACATTATTTCTTTTTAATTAAAATAATTTGTGTAGTTTCCAGTGAGAAGAAGCTATATGTGAGTGGTGTCTCTAGGTAATATAAATGACTTCCTGGTTTAAGATCATTTTGTTTGCATTTAGTAGAAAAGTTCTATAATTTTCATCATTCTATTAAAACATATAATTAAGTAATAGAATACTCTTTTCTTGACCTTGATGATACTATCCTTTCCTGATTTTTCTCATCTCTCCTTCTACTCATTTTTAAGGCTCTTTTTCATTCATATCTTCCTCTCGCCACTGTTTGAGTTGTTCTTTAGTTCCTGTCTTCTTCTCAATTTTATCTTCTCTCGCATAGCTTCAGCTGTACTTATTCTTAATGATTCCCAATTCTCTAGCTTCAGTCTACACTTTGGTGAGCTTCAGGCCCAAATTCCTACACACGCTCTCGACTCAACATAATGTGACATTAATTCATTTTTCTATCCAAACTTGCTCTTGCTGTTTTCCATTTTAGTCAGCGCTGCTGCTATCTACTCTTTGTATAATGAGAAACTGCCATTGTCATCTACCTTCACATCTCCACCAAATCTTCTGTCATCTAAATATTTCTGTAATTTGATCCATTCTCTCTATCATCAGTACTCTTTCTTAGCTCAGGCCATCATATACACCATCCCTTGATTTACATGGTATTTTTTATGTGAGTTTTTTTATATGTGGTAAATATTCTCCCCGTTTACACAGACTTTTTATATACAGTTTCTATTTATGCAGTCTAATTTTACTTGGTTCTTTTTCATATCTATTATTAGTGATTACTCTTTCTAAAAACAGTAGCTTAACTCAGCAATGTACAAAGAACATATTTACTAACACAATTATCACTGGGACATTTGAAAATTGATTATTATGCTGTGGTCAGTAACAGTTGAAACAAATTTAACAAAATGTTAAATCACCTATCGATAGCTGTAGGAGTTGACATGACACACCCATTGAGTCATAATTCAGTTATAGATACTCGTAACTTATATGCATATTACTTGGTGATTACATCACTAGCACTTAAAGATGTGCCATAATTAAGTGTAAGTAAATGCAAATAACCAATATTATATATGAGCTGTTTTTACTTAGAACGGTTTTAAAGGGGACATAAATATACTTACAAATATTTCAAGTGATGAAGATAGTGACTTTGTGCCAATTAAGAGAAGGTCGTTTGCTTTAGATTACAGCACAGACACTGACAACAAATAAAATTTATTATTTTTCTGAATTTTCATTAGCATTTTTTTGTGAAAATATGTGAAATAAATATTTTTATGACTTATATTGGCCTATTTCTTTAGTATTTTTTTTCTTACTGATGGACTCTATGCAGTTTTCTTCTGCATAAAAAAAAAACGATGCGTGGAACAGATAATCCATATAAATCAAGGAACAGGTGTGTGTATACTTTTGCTCTCTGCTAATAGGTATTCTTGCTTCTAGTCTTGTCTTGTTTTAGTCCCTTTCTCTTAAGAAGCAGCAATGAATATTTTAGAATTCAAATCTAATATCAGTGACCTGCTTAAAATGCTTTGTGGCTTTTCATTGCCTAGTTTAGGTGCTATAAATCAAATGCCTACAGACATCAAATAAGTAATGTAAACAGTAATATTAATAACAACAGATATTTACAGATTGCCATTGCCAATTAATATTTGAAGCATTTAAGTGTTTAAACCTTATTTCACTTAATCCCTTTAAGGCAGATGATATTATCCCTATTTAACAGATGACCAAGTTTTTAAAAAGCACAATTTTTAACTATCTTGCTTAAAATCAGAAGAGTCAGAATTTAAATTTAGACAATTTGGCTTCATAGCCTAAATTCATTCTTAACAATAATTCTGTATACTGATCCCTTGTGAAACAGTCTTTGGTTTGATATAATTAGGAATGGAGGACTGTGGCAAGCTTGGCCAAAAAGGACAGTTACTACTCAGCCCCAGGTACTTGTTGGCATGTAAAAATATGGGCCCAGTATTTGTCCCATTTTCCTACTTTTCAAGGATAAGTGGAATTCTTGACTTTTACAAGAAATAGCCTATTTTTAAATGTCAGTAACAAAAAATGAAATGGGGTAAAGATAACCCAAACATCTCTGCAGACTGCATTCAGACAGGTAGCCTATAGTTTGCAACCACTGGTCTTAAGCATAAAGAGTACTTTTCCATCTTCATCTCTGAAAAATCGTACGTGTGGTCTTATTAAACACTGGACAGTTTATAGTTCTTATAAGTCTTAGTGTCTTTCTGTGAGTTTTGTATAAATGACTTCCTCAGTCTGGAATCCCCCCTCCCTACTGCATCCCATCTCTACCTTATTATGGCTTATTTTTCTTCATCATTCAAGACTCACTCTCCTGATTGGGGCAGTAGCTTTTATATTTTTTCTAACCTTAGTCTATATTAGTTCCTCCTCATGTTTCTTCCCATTACACCCTGTACATGTTTACAGCCATCTGTCTCTCTCTCTATCCAGACTGTAAGTCCTTATTGCCTATATCCTGGCATGTGTTAAGTACCTAAGTGTTAGGCTGTTTAGAAATCTCTTTAGAGCTAGCTTATAAGCTCAAAGGAAGAGCACTGATGGACTCACATGACCAAAGTGTAGGAGTCGCGGGTGGAATAGGGACGACCAGAAACAGAACTTAAGATGCTGGCCGTGTTCTTGCCATCTTGAGTCTCTCCTCTCTGTGGATCTCCTTCATTCAGTCTTGTTTTAGACAGTCTCTGCCATTGACTCGGGTACTTTCAGACTCATCTTTATACCTTCCCTTTACCTCCAGTTAGAAAAATCCCATCTAGGTACTCTGATTATCTCAGCGTATATCAGGTTCCCATCCCAACCCATCATTATGGATAAGATACAATGTGCACACGTGTGCGTGTGTGCGCACAATTTGAAATCATGGAAGATTTTCCTTAGGAAGTGACTTTTAAGGTGTCATCTGATTAAATTATCCTGACTACAGGGAGAAAAAAAGTGTTTCAGCTTGTACTAAGACCCAGTGGAAGGATGCTAAATATTTCTTTTAAAAAGATCAGTCTGTCTGTAATGAAAACAACAACAACAACAACAACAACAACAACAACAACAAAGCCCAAATAGATTGCTGCAGCACCCAATTAGAGGTGCTGTGGATAAACCACTGTGAAGAAAAGAGTTACCATAGAAAGCTTGACTGCTGTCCTTTGAAAGGCCTGCTTATAAGGTTGGCCCTTGATGGACATCTGGAAATGATGATTTGGGGGAGGTTTCTACCAACTCCAGAACTGATAAGAGTGGCTCTCTGTGCCTAAACTGTGTAAACATTGTGGCTTATGCTGACCACACCTGCTTTCCTCCTGGGAATCTAGAACTTTGGTATGTACTAGGCAGAGAGTGCCTATGTGACCTGCTCCCAATAAAAACCTTGGGCACTGAGTCTCTTAATGAGCTTCCTGGTATATATTTCACACAGGCTGTCACAACTCATTGCTAGGGGAATTAAGCATATCCTGTGTGACACTACTGGGAGAGGATGTTTTAAAGGTTTCCTCTCCACTTCAGGTAATATGCCTTTTCCCTTCACTGATTTTACTTTGTATCCTTTTACTGAAGTAAATAATAGGACTATATGCTGAGTCTTGTGAGTCCTCCTAGGGAATTATAAAACCTAGAAGTGGTCTTGGGGACCCCAATACAACTTATTCTGAGATTATGGATCTAGGCAAAAAAGGATAGAAGCCTGGTCCAGGGTATTGGGACTGACTTATGAGATATTTTAAAAGTAGAATTGATAAGATTTGGTGATTTATTTTAACATGGGGGATAATATCGGGGATGTCTACAAGTTTCTGAATTTAGCAACTGATTAAATGGTAATACCCATTTACTAGGGGAGCAGAATAATATAATAGAAAGAATACTGACTTTGTATGGATTCAAGTTCAAACCTAGGTGCTTATTAGCTTTGTTATACCGGTATATTCTTTTGAAGCTCAGTTGTCCAACTGAGACTATTCTGAGGATTGAATGAGACAGTTGGGGAAATTTTCTCAGTTATGGTATATATAAATATTGACTGTGATTATTAGGTTATCACTTATTAAGTGCCTAATGTGTCCAGATGTTACCAGGCATTTTATATTATTGTTACCATGCTTTTGTATTGTCACAGTTCTCACTGAGTTTTAAAATAGCTGAGTTACACAGCTATTCCAAGGTTGAGGGGCGTTAGAACTCTGGTTTCTAACACAGAGCACACTTTCCACTATGTTAAATGCTTCTCATTTACATATTTTGTGGATGAATAAAGGAACTTTGCTTTCAAAATTTCAGATCTGTTTTAAAACTCAGAGTACCTCAAATATTGGGATTTCTTTTTTTTTTTAACTTTAAAAGTTCTATATTATAATGTATTACATTATCTTATTATTTACAAGATCTGTATCATATGAGAAGTAAATGAAGTGTTGTTTTTAAGCAGTCGGACTCCCAGACGTTGTTAAGCACCTGATGTTCATTTAGTAAGGGGATTTGCCAAGGTTACACAGCTCATCCAAAGTTGAGTGGCATTAGCACTCTGGTCTCTTCAGACAGAGCACACTTTCCACTATGCTAAATGCCTCTCATTTACATATTTTGTGGATGAATAAAGGAATTTATTCATAATTCATAATTTCAGATCTGTCGAGTAAAAAAAGTGTATCATCACATTATAAGCTCCTTTTATTAATTCCTTAAGTATTGAACAGAAACTCAATTACACATGCAAGGAAAAGCATGTATTTATGAAATTATCTTGAATACAAAATGTCTAGATTCCAAAGAAATAATGATCTTCTCTCTCTTTTAGACCACTTCACCTGCATTGTGAAGGTACTTTTTACCCTACTGTACACACAAGCTCTTGCAGCACTTTCAGTTAAATGCAATGAGGAAGATAGGTCAGCCTGGAAACGCACAGGTGCTCTCAAAAAGGTGAGTGTCTTGTCTGCATTTGTCATTTAGTAGTTCAGTGAACTCATTTAAATTGCAGATATGAATGAATGAGATTAGGTGTTTGAAAGGCAAAAGAAGTTATTAACAGTGTTTTAATCGGCTAAAACAGTTAAAAATGTTTTCCTTGTACAATGAGGTCTTCTGCATCTATCTCTAATCCTTGGCTTTTATCCCTTTATATTTGGGCAGTTTTGTTTTGCTTTTGCTACAAGTCTTAAACTTAGAGAAGTTATAAAAATTGTGCTAACACAGGGAGGACATAATTAAAAGACTTACCTGTTTTACTTATCTGTTACCTTTTCTTCTCATCCTTATCCCCAGCATAATCCAAAGATAGCTTTTGATTCATCACTTCTAAATTTAAAATTGTAACCTTTTCTTAATTATGCCTTTTTAAATACTTCCTTTTCCCCATTTTAGAATATGTTTAACTTCTTAGCAAATTTAAAAGAATTCTCTTTAAGTTAAAATTATGTGAACAATTTAGAAAAATTGTGCAAGATTAGTTCAATGTAAGTATTTTCAGTGGCTTGAGAACGAATGGGATACTATATATAGAACCCAAGAACTGACTGAGTGGTTTGGCTTAGAGATAGTTAAAATACGAAAATTACTTCACTGTTTATTTGGGGAAATTGGTAGGGAAAAAATAATAAGTCTAGTATAAACTGAACCTCTGATTGGCTTATAACTCTTAAAGAAGTTTTATACCTCATTGAACAGTTTGTTAAAATCAGACCTGCTTGTTTAAGAAGCATAGAATTTAGACAAAGTGTCTACTCAACACAGCACTTACTGCATCTCTCAACTCTTGATCCTTTATTTAATCCACATACCTTTGCCACCTACACCATAGAATTCTTCTGATCTTGATTCTAGGTCTTTCATCCATGGTCTTAGAAATCCTCTTCTTAAGCTTTATTAGCCTACTCTTTAAGTTTATTCAAATATTGCCTTTATAAAATAAGGTTTACTGAGACTTCTTATATATAAAATTATTTGTCTTATACTGTTTTATTTTAATTTGAGAAGAGTTTAGTAAAGGGACCTGATTATTTATTAAAGTATAGCTGACATACAATGTTATAGATGTTTTTATAGTTAAAAATTAGGACAGGATAATACTACATGGCTGAGTGAATATGGCAGAAAGGAAAGAGGAGTAATTTAAAAGATAATGCATGATAATCTCAAGATCCATCCATGTCGTTGCAAATGGCAATATTTCATCTTATGACTAATATTCCATTGTATATATGTACCACATCTTCTTTATTCAGTTATCTTTCAGAGGGCACTTCAGTTATCGTGCTAAGTGAAATAAGTCAGAAAAAGTTGAGAACCATATGATTTCACTTATATGTAGAATATAAAACTGAAAGCAACAAACGAACAAGACAAACAAAAACTCATAGACACAGACAACAGCTTAGTGGCTACCAAAAGGAAAGGGGGTGGAGGGAAGTAGATAAGGGTAAATAAAGGGGGTGACAGAAGGAAATTTGACTTTGGGTGGTGACCACACAATGCAGTATGCAGATGACATATTATTGAATTGTACACTTGAAACCTATATAATTTTATTAACCAATGTCACCCCAGTAAATTTAATAAAAAGAAAAAAAAATAATGTAAAGAATTGATTATCGAAAGAGGCACATCCAAGGAAGTTCTAAACTGGAAAACTCCAACATTACTGAAATAAATTTTATTAGTGAGCCAGCAGGTGATTTATTGTTCAGATTTTTGTTATGCAAAGGGATACATACAAAATACCAAACAATAGTTCCTGACTTTTTGGAATTTACAGTCAAGTTGAAGAGAGCACAGTAACGAGTAGAACAGTGAGGGACTGGAAGAAAGACCGAATATCATCAAATAACAAACTCTGTGGTCCAGATTATCAGTGCCTTAAAAATTCAGGATAAAGTTATATTCCACAACATTTACTTAATTCTTACATTTTGTTATTTAAAAATTGTAGTTAATGAGTAGAATAAGTGATATCACAGCAAAGTTATCACGTTATTCTGATTTACACTTTACTATAATTTGCAACAACCTCTAATATCAGTGAATATTGAAAGAAGTGCATTTCTTTATGTGTAAAAATATTATTGAAAGAAATTTGAATTTGTAAATAGCCATCATTTTTCCTTTCTTATAAAAAGTATAGTCATTAAGCTTAATTATTTTATAGACTTATTTAATGTAATTCTCTGTACATTCTGCAATAAATGTATTGTTCTATTTTATTTTTACATTAAATTGTACAATCCTATTCAAGAAATTTGAGGAAAGTTATAAAAGAAAAACTCTGTTCCATATTTTCTTCTTTTTCATGCATATATTATTTGTACCACTATAATGAGTATACATATACGTCTATTGGTCTTTTTCACATCAATTATGAACATTTTTTATACAGCTAAATTTTTTATTTTCATCGTCTATAAAATATTTCTGTTGATATGTCATAATTTAGGTAACAGCTTCATTTTTGTTGATTGTTTCAAATTTTTCAATATTACAGTGCGGCATTGAATGTCTTGGGCATATAGATATTTTTTTTCTTTTGGATTATTTTCTTAGGAAGAATTTCCAGTGGGAGAGTTATATAGTCATACTCTATGATTTACATGTGTTTATTTATACATACATTACATAATTTATATGCTGCCTTTTAAAGAAGTATTTAATCATCTACCCAATTTCATTGTGAATCCAGAGGTATATTGTGTACAGGTTTCAAGGAATTGAAGCTTACATGCTCAAAAAATAATGTAATCACATTTTATACTCTACTCATTGAAAGGTATTTTTTCCAATGTATTTTTTATTGACTGATGGAACTGTATTTTAATATTTTTCAGAATACATGTGATGCAGAAAAGTCTTATGAAGTATTATTGAGCTTTGTGATAAGTGAACTAGCTAAAGGAAAATTATACCATGAAGAAGGAACTCAGGAGTGTGCAATGGTATGCTTTCTCTAAGACAAGATGTAGTTATTATTTAGTTAAAAATTTAGATTTTTGTTGTCATTATGAATACAATTTTTAAAGCTATATCTGTTATAGAATGAATTGTTCAGATTTTCTTTTTTAACTTTAGGTTAGCCCTATTGCTTGGTCTCCTGAATCCATGGAAAAATACTTACAGGACTTCTGCTTACCTTTCCTCAGAATCACCAGCCTTCTTCAGCACCACCTTTTTGGGGAAGATTTACCCAGCTGCCAGGTATAATTTAGGGTAGAGAGTAGTGAGCCTTGTTTTAACAATTAGCTTTTACAATTTTTTGAAATATACTGATATCTAGTATAATACTATATCTATATACAGAACTGTTATATAAGCATATGGTAGACTAACTCAAAGGAATACATTTCTTAGAATATTTACTGTTAGAATATTTACTGTTATTGTTATTTTTATATTTATTAGCATCTACCTATTTTTATGATAATGTTAATAATATTTTATATTTGAGCAGTTTGGAATTAGATCAGTGATAGTAAATGCTCAAAACTGAAACAGGATCATAGTACTCATATTGACATTTATCACTATTTTTATCATATAGATATATTTATCACTTTATATATTTATAACTAATTATCTGCTTTTAGTATCTTTTTAAAAGTTATACTGGTCAGAAAGCTAATTGTTTAAAGATATGATGGTATTTATGTAATTTTAGAGCAGCAAAATGTTTGATTTGTAGACAGTTGTATTAAAACTTGGATGAATGAATTATCACTGGTTTAATTTGTTTGATAAAACTGTGGGTCCATGTGAGTAGGCAAGGGAGTCACAGGTAGAAAAGCAGAAGGTAAGTAAACCAAACTATGCTTATAGCATTATGTTCTTTGCATTATCTGCCATTCATTTTTAGTGAATTTGATGTGAGAATTAAGGCATTTATATTTATGGTTTTCGAAACCTGAAGTATCTTGGAATTAAGCAATTGATTGTTCCTTTTCTCTTAAGTAATTGACAATTGCATTGAATAGTTTGGATTCTTTGTTTTTTATCCAGGAATTTGAGATAAATTCTGTACATATGTCCTCAAAACTTTCTATTTAGAGTTATAAGATATTGAACAAATTAAAAATATTTAAAATTTTTTCACATTTCTGTATTGCACCAATATTCTAGGAGAATCTCCTCAAACAAAAAGTAGAGATTGTTTTATGCCCAAAATGGATAGAATATTGTATGTCAACTGTAATCGAAAAAATTTTTTAAAAATGTTTAAGTAGGAATTAAATTAAGCAGTTGAGTTTTTCTTTTTAAACAGTGATCAGGTACTGGAAAACCAAAGTAAATTTTAAAATATAAATATTTCTAAAATAAATGATGGTGATTTAACCTGCCAAACATAAGGGTTGTCAGAGCTGTTTTGTAGTCACTAGAAGATTGGATGGGGGTGAGAGATCTGTGGAGTCTTGGTCTTGTCAAATCAGGTAACTCTCTTGAAGCCCACAGCTTTAATCAAAGCACCTTAACTTAAGCCATCTCTAGCACTAATGATAGTGAGTATGGGCACAAAGAAGGGGCTGCCCAGACAGGATGCTTACCTGCATTCTTCCTTTCTCTTCTTACTTGTGGTCTGTACTTGCTGTCTACAGTTACTTTCTACTCATTCACTCCTTAACCCCACAAAATCTGTTTTGTTTTGTTTTTCTCCCTACCAGTACTATCTTGCAGCCTCAAATGTCACTTAAGGACCTCCTGATCGCAGCACAATTTGATACACCTCATTACACCTTCCTTCAGTCTCTCCCCTCCCCTGGGTCCCATGACACTGCAGCAAGAGTTTTCAAACATTTTTTTAGCAGTAGAACCCTTCTTTCAAATGGGATCTTGCCTAGAACTCCAAGTGATTAGTAGTAGCTTTATAGTAAGACTTAAAATCATGCAGTGTAAGTCCTCAAAATTTGTTCTTTTTTTTCAAGGTTGTTTTGGCTATTCATTGCATTTCCATAAAATTTTTTAATCAACCTGGAAATTTCTACCCCAAAACTAAACCTATTTGGATCTTTTTTTGGAATTACATTGACTTTAAATATTAATTTAGATCTGACATCTTAGGTAGAAGAGCTGATGTTATAATATTATAATGTTAACATCTTAACATCGTTGAAAACTCCAATAGTGGATCTCGTATTTTCTATAATTTGGATTCATTAAGCTTCTTAGATCTGTGGGTTTATAGTTTTCATTAAATTTGGAAAAATTTGGGCTACTTTATTAAATATTTTATATCCCTCTTACCTCTACCCCCTCTTCAAAAAAAATTCCTCCATTAGATATTTTCTTTCATATTTATTTTTAAATTTTAACTTAAAAGTATATTTCTTTCTGGCACATAAGCATCCTCAAGCATGGAGATTAATCAAAGCCTACTACTTCCTTCATCAACTTTTCTTTCTTTACGTAGGCCATAGGCTGTGATTCTTTGTGTTCTTATTACCTTATGGTTTATTTTGTCATTGGTTTTTATTGGAGAGTATTTTTTCTCTCATGAGTTGGAAAGTACCTGGAGGCAGAAGCTGTTGAACTGGGCATTGAAATTTGGTCTGGGTTTTCGGTATACAGTGATGCCTATAGTAAGGTGCCAGACATGTGCTTAGACCAAGGAAGAAATGCATTGATAAGGATGCATGAAAAAGAATAGTGCAATGTCGTTTCAGATAGATTAAGGTGATAAAATAGATTAAGTGGATCTTGAATTTCACATGAAAGAATTTGGACCATTGAAAGATTTTGGACAAAAATGTGACATGATTCACATTTTATTTCGGGATAAAACCTTATTCTAATATAAGACAGATCATGGGGTGTGGAGAATTGGAAGGACTGGGAACAGAATAGTCAGCTGGGGAAGGACATATTAGAAATAAAAGAGAATAGGGAACGATTAGAGATTTCAGATATGGAATAGTCAGGATTTGACAGCTAGTTGCATATGTGGGAGTTGAGGGGGAAGAGTCACATTGTACTTGGGTTTTGAGCCTTGAAGACTTGAACCTTTTAGGGTCCATTTAATAGAAAGAGGAAATGTGGAGCAGGTTTTTAGGGGCCCTAATGACAGTACTTTGCATATATTCAAAGTGAAGGGTTAGTTGGACCATTTCGATATATTCAGCTGAAGTGAAAAATTAAGACTAAACTAAGATAACTTTAGATAGAAGTTTGCTGTCTCTTTGTTTAGATTTCTGTCATCTGGGTAATCTTGTTTTTACATGCATATGTAATATATATGTATATACGTAGTATAAAATATATAAATATATGTACTATGAAAACATTTGTAGATATTTACTTGCTCTCACATTGTGCTTGCTTTGGTTTTTTGTTTCTATTAATCATGGTATGGTATAGATAGGTGTAATTTATGCATACTTTAACTTTTGTGGATTTGACATTTTTTTCTTTATGTAATTTTTTTTATTTAGAGTATAGCAGTTTTCCCTTAATTTTTTTTTTTTGTATTTCTCAAAGTTAACTCAAGAATCATTTATTTATAGCCCTTTGTTTTATTTGGGGGAGAAAGGACTAAACATTTATTTGCTCAAAGATACTTACAAAGCAGTTCATAATGACCAAGTATTAATTAACCAGTTTATAAAACAGGATCTCATTTTACCATAAGGCGATTGAAGGATGAAGACATGTCTAAGCCAGTAAATCAGTTAGAGGTAGCATTTACCTCATTCATCTGATAGTATTTATATTAGTCCCTTTGTTCATTTCCTTACCTGAAATTATCTTTTTGAGAGGAAGGATGGAGGTGCATCTGCAAGGAATTCAGTTGATCACACTCCTCAGCTCATAGCATGCATAGTGTCCTAGTATTAATATTCCTTCTTTTTCTCCACCATTGTACCTTAACCATTACTCAGGAGTAATGTGTATATCAGTATAAACTGGATATAGTGTTGTTTTGTGTTTGTTTAATTTGCATAACTGGTATTGTGCTATAAATCTTACATCTTATTTTTTTCTACTAAATATTAGACCATTTAGACCCAATTATGTTGCTCTAAATGATCTTATCCTATTGCTGAATAGTTGTATTCCAATATATGTATATTTCACATTTTACTTACTCCTTGCTGATGAACATCTAGACTGTCACCAAATCTTTGCTATTACAGAAAAAATAAATTGCTGCAATGAACCTAATATCTTGTGTACTTTTAAACTTTCTCTGGGTTCTGTATCTACTCATGGGATTACTGGATCAGTAGGATACATTCTGCCTGTTTGCTTTCTAAAATGCTGCTCAAGGTTCACATTCCCATTGGCAGTGCATGAGGGTTCTTAATTTCTTTCCTGTATTTGCCAGCACTTCTTACTATCCAGTGTTCTAATATTTGCCAGTCAGATGAGTACAAAGTATATCCTTATGGTTAATTTAATTTGCATTTCTAATTATAAATGTGATTGATCATCTGTTTATATACTTATTATTAGCCTTTTAAATTTCCCTCTGTATTTTCCCTATTCCTATTCATTGACCATTTTTAAAACTTGAGTTTTCTGTCATCATGTTTCTGCTGTTTTGCTAGTTTTACTCATTGCAGATGTCTTTTCACAGACTATCGTTTGGCTGTATTGCCTTTTGTGGAACAGAAATACTTAATGCTGTCAGATCTATAAGTGACTTAAGCTTTTGGAATCTTATTTTAAAAATCCTTCTCCAGTTTGAGATTGTAAAGTTATTTTGTGTTTTCTTTTTTTTTTATAGTTTTATCTTTACATTTACATTTTTTATTCAATCTGGAATTTATTTTGTAGTAAGGTATAAAGTAAAGATCTAATTTTTTTCCTCTATTTGATAAGACAGTTTTCCTGAAACTAGTTATGAAATAATCTATAAAGTAATCTAACTTTTTCTTACTGATTTTTGATGCTAGCAGGTTTCTGTGTTTCTGGTTTCTTTATTGTATACAATTGAGCTATTTGCTTCTGTACTAGTAACAGACAATTTTAACTACTGTGGTTTTATTACAGACATTATATCTGGTGGGGTGAGTGTCCTTTTTTTCTTTTTTCTTTTTTTTCTATTTTTTTTCAGTTAGCTATATATGGACCTTTATCTTCATATATAAATTTTATAATCAATTTGTAAATTTTCTTTCCAAATCCTTCAAAATATTGGATGAGAATTACTTTGAATTTATAGTTTTAAGGCATTGAGCATAGTTTATATGTCCATTTTTTTCAGATCTTTTAATACTTGTCATAGAATTTTTAAATTGTCATCTTAATGTCTGGAGCATTCTCTACAAAGCTAATCCTAGAGGCTTTATGATGTTAATTCTCTTTAAATTATATCTTATTTTCTATAACATTCTCTGATTACTTCTTGCTGGTATAGAATAATACTATTGACTTTATATGTTCTTGTGACTGGGCAGTTGCTGAACTCTCTTATTCTAATCATTTGCCTCTTGATTTTTTTTAGGTATTCTATGTAATTATGATTATATCATCTGAAATGACAATATTTTTTCCCCTTCAGTTCTTTAATACTCTTTTGTCGTCTTAACGCATGTCCAGTATTATTTTGAACAGTACAAGTAATAGCTTCCTTTTTGTGTGTTCTATTCCATAGAATATGCATCTAAGTTTTCTGTGCATGTATTTTATAGTTTGTTTTTATTATAAATGAAATCATTTAAAGATTACATTTTCTAATATGTTGCTGAAATGTAGAAAGCCAATTGGAATTTTTGAAATTAATCTGTATTTGGCCACTTTGCTAATAAATTCAGTGACTGTTTCTAATAGCTAGGATACTCTCAAATTTAACAATTCATTTTTTAATCAAACAATTTGTTAAGCTTGGGAAGTCATCAAGGCTGGTGCTTAGTACATGTTCTGACGACAGCAAGCCTGCTCTCCATAATAATCTGATAGACTTTCCTAATTTAGTTAAATATCTTAGTCTAACACTATTTCTACCACCATATTAGGGCTAAGTATAGTAACCTATATAATTCTTTTATCATTTCTCCAACTTAATGTCTTCTCTCTTACTTATCCTCAACTCTGCAATTCTTTATGGAGGGACTTCAGGTAATTTTTGAATTCCATAGCATTGTTTTTAAAATATTTGCGTATGTGTATTTTTTGGAAGAAAATAATTATTAGATTCTTACAGGGGACCATGTTACCCACTTCCCCACCACCAAAGTTGAAGACCACTGCTCTAAAACATCATTAAGTCTTTTTCTTTTCTTCTATCTGACAAAAATACTTTCCCTGTGGATAATAATAATAGCTAGAATTTATTGTACACTAACTATATGCTAAGCACTGTTTTAAGTGCTTTTCACTTAAATTCATTTAAGCTTCACAACAAGTATGAGGTAGCTATTATAAGCCTCACTTTACCAATAAGGAAATGGGCACAGAAAGCTGAATGGCTCAAGATTCACAGCTAGTAAGTAAAGCAGCCAGGATTTGAACACATTTAGTCTGGATGCCAATTCTGCACTATTAACATCTGAGTTATGCCGCTGCTTGCTACACAAAACATTTTTTGAGCAGTACAGATAATTTTCTTTAGTATTAAGTCTGTAAAAACCACTGTAATATTGCATATTATACTCTTTGATCTCAATATAACTATTAATACTCTACCTATAGATATCTCGTAGTATATAATATGGTAATTGATTTATTGATGCCTGAATAGACACACTAAAATAGCAAAAAATTGAAAATATCTCAAGTATCCATCAATGGGAAACTGGTTAAATAAATTATGGTTTATTCAGGTAATGGAATATTCTTCAGAAAAGAACAGAATAGAAAGTTTTCTATGCTAATACAGAAGAATCTCAAAAATATATTAAGTAACAAAAGGCAAGCTGTGCTTATATTAAATGCAGATGGGGAGAAATCATAGTATTCATGTTTGCAAATGTATATAAAATATTATGGAAAATACATTAAAAATTATGGTTAGGTTTTACCTAGGAGTTGATGTAGTGAGTTTGAGATTTAAGGTAGAAGGGGAACAAGATGGTTGAGAGGCTTTCTTTTGAAATGGTATCTTTTTATAGTTTCTAGTTTTTAAATAGTTTACAGAAAAGGTATCTTTTTATAATTTCTAGTTTTTTAATTAAGTTTACAGAAAAGGAAAAATGTATTTCTGTTTTGAAAAGGTAATCACATTTTTCAAAATTTGAAGATATTCTATTAAAAAATAGAATATTTCTAGTTTTTACATAGTTTACAGAAATGGTATCTTTTTATAATTTCTAGTTTTTTAATTAAGTTTACAGAAAAGGAAAAATGTATTTCTGTTTTGAAAAGGTAATCACATTTTTCAAAATTTGAAGATATTCTATTAAAAAAATCTGTTTTACCCCTTTTCCTAGCTGCTCAGTTGCTTCAAGTGCTGTCAGTTCCCTCTGTATTATTTCAGAGATGTTTTATGCTTATACAACTAAAAAATGTGCGTAGAAGTGTATTATTTTAGCCCACTTTTTTACACGTAGTTTTATAGCTTCCCTATTTTTTTTTCACTTACGAGTGTAATTTGGAGATCAGTTCATATTCAGTACATGAAAACCTTCCTCATTTTGGTTTACAGGTTTATAATATTTCATTATGTAATATACCAGGATGTATTCAGTTCCCTGTTAATAAACATTTGGATTATTTTAGTCCCTTGCTATTTATAGATACCACAATGAATAATAGTACATGCAAACTATTTTGCATAGTTTTGATAATATTTTTATGGTTATTATCAAATTTTCTTTCATTGAAGTTGTACCAAACATGTTAATGCCAGCAATTATGAGAGTTTCTTTATACTTGTGTCTACTTAGTGTGTTATTAAACTATTTGATCTTTGCATTTAGATCTTTTGTCTGGATAAAATATATCTCAGTAAAATATATCTGGTTTTAATTTGCATTTCTCCTAAGATTGAGCATTTTCTCTATTTAGGAGCCATTTTGTTTTCTATACTATGACCTACTTTTTACATAATACCTCTTCTGAAAATAATTAGAAAGTGGAGACAGTGAGAAAAACAATTCACTATCTGACCTTAAAAAAAAGTATCTCATGAGTTTTTCTTTGTTCAGAATAATCTGCTGCTCTCATCTGTTTTGCCAGAGTCAAATGATAGGGAAGAATGAGAAACTTTTCTTTCATTTTTTTCTTCTTCCATAAATTTTTCTTTGGTTAGGTTTCTCTCATTGTAGTGATTCACATTTGGACTCAACATCTGCTTCATGAGGGAAGCCTAGTAACTTTGAAGTAGCCTATTGATCCCAGGGGATGCCTGTTGTAGGTCTTTGTTAACTTCCATCCATTGTTAAATATTTCCTGGCATTGAGAAGATGAAAAAAATATTGCTGTTTTTCTACCATTAGTAGTTCTTGTCTTCTCAAGTTATTTTTTTTGCCTTACATTAGAAAATAAATGCCCTGTCTCAATAGAGGAGGAACATATAGTGTTGTAAATATATATGGACAAAACAACAAAACCCCAAATTACATAAAGCAGAAATTAACAGAATTGAAAGAAGAAATATACAGATCCACAATTACAGCTGAGGACTTCAGTGTTTTTTCTTCATGGTCAGGAAATCAACTATGATAAATGAGACATGAACAATAATGTCAATCAACTTGATATAATTGGCATCTACAGAGTACTTTACCAAACGATAGCAGAATGCATATTTTTCATAAATGCACATGGGACACTCTTCAGAATATACTGTATGCGAAGCCATAAAATAAGTATCAAATTTAAAAGAATTGAAATTATTATACAACATATGACCAAATGGAATTAAATTAGAAATCAATAACTGAAGGAAATATGGAAATCCACAGATGTATGGAAATTAAGCAACACACTTCTAAAAAACTTTGTATCAAAGCAGAAATCACAAGGAAATTAGAAAATACTTAAACTGAATGAAAATAAAAACAATATGGCAAAATTATATGATGCAGCCCAAAATAGTTCTTGGAGAGAGATAGCTTCAAATGCTTATATTTAAAAAGATGAAAGATCTAAAGTCATTTATCTGAATTTCTACTTTTCGAAGCTAGAAATAGAGCAAATTAGACTCAAAACAAGTTTAAAAAAGGAAATTACAAAAATCAGAGCAGAAATCAATGAAGTAGTAAAGGAGAAATAGTAGGGAAAATCAGTGAGTCCAAAATCTGATTCTCTGCAAAGATCAATAAAATGGATAAATCTAAATGTCAAGATCTGAGCTGAATTGAAAGAGAGGGAACTGAGTCGCTAGGAGTTGGAGTAGCTGATTAAAGCAATAAGCCAAAAATGAGAGTTAAGCCTTTAATTACTTAATGTGATGGTGTAAGCAAGGGGCCAAAACCAGAGAAAACACTGACCCCCCCTATTCAATTTACCATGATGGAATAGACTGACACATCCATTGAGGATCAAGTAGATCAGTGCAGATTTGGGAGTCCATTGAGGGAGCCCCAGACAAAGAATCTGGCAATTTTTCTGTACTCTGAGGTGGAGGAAAGTAGAGAGATAGGATGGGGAAAGTACTGGGTACTGAGTCAGAGTGGGAAGTGTCTTTAAGGTTTCCCCTTCTTTCCATAAGGTAGCCTTGTCAGAGAGACCAGAGAGACCCTTGCCCAAGGCCTCAGATAAAGAGGCCTGGAATAAAAGCACCAGGGCTAGGAATGTAAATATATGAGAGCATGACTGGCCAGGGGGGCCTGGGGTCTTGACTCCAAATCTCTTCAGAGATTGTGATGCCTTGGCTCTGTACCAAGTGTGTAGGGAGGGTAGTTTTCACTTGTGTGTCCTGCAAAGTAAATCCTTTTTAATTGCCTTAATTAGGCCTAAAAAGTCATGCATAGGTTTTTAACTAAGAGACAGAATCTTCACTATATTGATAAGAAAACAAAGAGAGAAAGTAAAAATTACCAGTATCAGGAGTGAAGGAGGAAGCATCCGTACAGAATCAAAAATAACATTTGCCAAAAAATTTGATAACGTATATGAAATGGACAAATTCCTTGAAAGATACAAATTACTAAAACTGACTCAAAAATAAATAGAAAATCTTGAGTAGCTCTATATCAAGTAAGAAAATTTATTTTAGTTATTAAACTTTTATAATTATTATCCTTCTATAAAAGAAAAGCCAAGAACTTTATACCAACAATGATGATAATATGGTGGATTTTATGACACATTTAAGGAAGAAATTATATCAATACTATACAAATTCAGAAAAAAAGAGGAAGAAGGAACTCTCCAAATTCATTTTATGAGGCCAGTTTTACCTTGATAATTCAAACCAGACATCAAGAGAAAAAAAAATCTGTAATTCCATCTTTCTCATGAACATAGAAGTAAAAGCCTTAACAAAATATTAGCAATGGAAAGAAAATACACCTTGACCAACTGGATTTATCTTAGGAATGCATAGTTGGTTCAATACAAATAATTAATTTAATTTACCATAATAAGAGACTAGTTTTTTGTTTTTTGTTTTTTAAGCATATGATCATCTCAGTAGTCAAAGAAAAAACATTTGACAAAATCCAGCACTCTTTCATGGCAAAAACACTGAAGAACAAAGAATATGAGAGAATTTCCTTAACTTGATAAAGGGCATCTATGAAAAACCTATAGCTAACATCATACTTAATAGTGAAAGATAGAAAGCTTGCCCCCTTAGATCAGGGACAAGACAGGGATGGCTGCCCTCATCTCTTCTTTTCAGCATTGTATTAGGGATTCAAAAAAGCAGGCAAAAAAGAAATAAAAGGCATCTAGATTGGAAAAGAAAAGGTAAAACACTTTCTCTTTGCAAATTAGATAATCTCGTATGTGGAAAATCATAAGGAATCTCCAAAAAAACTGTTAGAGCTCATGAATCAGTTCAGCAAGGTTGTAGAATACATGATAAATGTACAAAGAAAAAAATCAGCTGTATTTCTATGCACTAGCCGTGAGCAATCTGAAAATGAAATTAAGAAAATTTCATTTATAATAGGGTGATGAAAATATTCTGGATTTAGATGGTGGTGACAGTTGCACAATTTTGTAAATGTACCAAACCCCACTGACATATACTTTTAAAAGGTAGATTTTTTTAGTATATGAATTTTATCTCAATTTAAAAATATATTGAGAAAGGACTTGCATCTAGAATTTATCAAGAATTCTTATAACTCAATATAAGGTGTTTACAAGGTGTGGAAAGATTAATTTTATCTCAGTAGAGCTGGGCAGTCTAAGGTCTCATTAAGTGGGCTCAGAGGAGGCTTTCCTGGGAAAATGGAATTTGAACGATGATAAGAATTGCTCCAGTGGATAGAGAAAAGTAGACATACTAGCATCCTAAATGGTTTTTCAGTTGAATAAAGAGGGATTAGGAAGTACATTTGGTGTTTATAAGACTAACATACCTTAAAAATCAACTTTCAGTACGTGAGTCCTTTTGGGTAACTGATTTCTCTGGTTCTCTTATTACTGAGTAGAGCTTCCGATTGCTTGGCACTTAGATCTCTGAAGTTTGTTTGTTTGTTTGTTTGTTTGTTTTTAAACTCCACTTCCTTTTAAAACTGACTTTGTTTCACACTCATCCAGGATCGAGGCAAATTATTTATTTAGTACTGCCTCTGGTGAAGTCCATCCTTTTCTGTTTTTCTTCTTCATCTGCAATGACAGCCTACCTCTTTTTAACCAAAAGTCATTTTCCCTTTGCCCCAAATTAACATTTGCTTTCATAGAGTTACTAGGTTCTATAGACTGTGTTCATCAGATATGTAGCAACACTATTTAAAAAATAAATGTATAAAAGAAGCAGATGCTGTGGCACTAAGGTGTTAAATTCTAAGGGGATATTTGGATATAGCAGCTAGAAGACTTTGTCTCTCGTCTTTGCTCCTCCTACTCCTTTTACTTTTCTTTAGTTGACTGTTAGTTTTTCTTACTATCCAAAAGTAATTGATGAGGATGACATTTAAAATATCTATAATGAGAATATTCTTGATGCAATGTCTTAAGAATTTTCTATTTCATGTCTAAAAGGAAGAAGAAGAATTTTCAGTTCTTTCCAGCTGCCTGGGACTTCTGCCAACATTTTACCAAACAGAACATCCATTTATCAGTGCCTCCTGTCTGGATTGGTCAGTTCCAGCATTTGATATTATATCTCAATGGTGTTTTGAGATAAATTCATTTACTGAAAGACATGCAGAACAAGGAAAGGTATGTAAAAAGAATAACACTAATTTGCCAAAATGATGATGTGCTAATAGGTAAGAGAATAATGAAGAATTTGAAATGCCAGGTCATTTGTTCTTGGCAGCATTTATTTAATTATATTGAAAAAAAAATGGTTTACTTATATAATATTTATGAGTGTGTAAATAGAAATATTTCTAAATTTTATCTGAATGGATAAAACTAAGCTCTTAGTATGCCACTTTTAGTTTTTTTAGGCTGTCAGGTTTTTATTGAATACCTTAAATATTAGCATCAGACTTGGAAGATACAAAGGAATTTTAAGGTAGATAAGGAGTCTGTAAGCTTAACTAGAAAGAGAACTGTCACATAAAAATCAAAGATTTGGAATAGCAGACCTAAAGGTCATGTTTTTAAAATTTGCTGGGCCAGTGCTGCCAGCTCAGCTGGCAAAAGGTTTTGTATTGGAGACAAGTGAAATGGAAAGGCAGAGTGGGGACAGTGGTGAGTGGCTCTGAATGCCATGGTTTGGTGCTCAGACTTTCTTCTACAGCTAGAACTACAATTTTTGTAAATAATATGATGAAAGTAGTATTTTATAGAGGTAATCTGGTGGCTTTTTAGTAGGTAAATTGAAGTAAGGAGAGAGGGAAACCAGAGATGATTATTTAGGTGGTAAAGAAAATCTGGACTATTCTAATAGTAGAAATCAGAATGCAACCAATGCAAGGGACATTTGAAAAAAATATGTAAGACTTGGTCACCAGATATACATGACTTTGAGATCTTGCACTTAAATCATGAGAAGAATAGTAGCTAGTATAGAGAGTTCTGATAGGAACCTGCTCCTGCTTAAACACCATTGATAAGGACTCCTTGCATGGCATTCTAGGATTTTCACCATCTCACTTAACTTTTTACTTCATTTTGTACTACTCCCCTGCCCACTGCCTTGTTCAAACCACATAAGAGTATTTCTTTCTAAGTGTGCTATATATTTTCGAACATCTATGCTATTGCTTATTACTGTTACTTTTATCTTACCCTTCTCCTGTTGTATTAATCACCAATCTAGGCTTTGCTAAGATAAATGTTACCTCTTCTATAAATCTTTGTCTGATAGTCCATCTTATTCTACAGTCCTGATCCCTTCCCTCTGGTGTGCTGTATGAGAATAGTTTCGCCACTTTCTCTTAAGTCGCCATATTTATCACTTTGTTTATTGTGTCAACTGTGACTCCACAAAGCAAAAATTATTTCTTATTTATTCTTGAATCCCTAGTTCCTGTAAAGTGCCTGATGTAGACTAGTCACCTAATAAATATTGGTGGAACACTTAGGTGGATTGGTAGAAATAGAATTGATGAGAGGGGAGCCAAGTTTCAGGGGAAATGAGAATTTTAATTTTAACATCAAAAGGACAATAACAAATTAGTATTTCAGATGACTGAGTCAGGCGAGACTTAATTTTTAAAAATTTGAAGTGAATAATAAGGTAAGGTAAACATAAATAATAAATGTCTCTACTTTTGTTCAGTTCTATATTTTTGTTGAAGTTTTTAAAGAGATAATATCTCATTTTATACCTTTTTTTTAAAGGAAAGGGAAATTCAAGAAGTTAATTGAACCTTGGATATTACGTATAAAAATCCTTTTTTCCTGTCTAGTAGTTTATTCACAGATTATAACTAGAATCTGAAGTTATATTTTGATGTTTGAAAACCTTCGAGGAATGATTTGGAGTAAGAAATGGACATAATTATAGAACCAGGACAAGAGAAAAAAAGATGAGCATACTTAAATTGTTTTGTCTTTATATGAGCCATTGGTTAAGCAATGGATAAAAATTAACTTATTTTATAGTGTAAGAGCAAGCCTATATTTTAGATGAATGATTATTGGTGTGGAAATTGATGGAAAATAGGTGTTTTTTCTATAGGTGTTTTCTTCCAGCTGGTGCCAAATAAAATTCATCAGCAAAGTAGCTTATCATTTAAAAGACCAGTATTTTTTTCAGATGATTGAGTACATGTTAAGATCAGTTAATTTCATAGACATCCACCTATTGCCTCATAGCTTTCTTTTTGAAGAAAACTCTATGGTTGGAGGCTATGTAATGTGGGCTACTGGAGAATTTACAGCCTAATCTAGATAAGTATCAAGTTCAGTGAGGACAAATTTCTGTTCCTTCCACTGATGGAAGAATTCCAATATAGTCAGCTCATTAAAGAATATGCAATGTTTTGAGCCAGGGTTGGGCACTGACTCAAAAATACATATTGTAAGCCGACATTGTCCTTATTCCTGCTTCCATGGCCACTTTATCCATTAACTTATTGATAAACACCAAGTTAGCTACTTAATTACTGCATTGATTTAGATGAGTTATAGCTTTAGATAATGTGAAATGATCAACATATGAGTTGCCTGCCATCATACAGCATTTTAAGATAATATTCATACTACATTTTATTTATGTGTAAATGGAGTAGCATCTAGAAAAAAATTAGTGCTATTATCAACATTTTTATATACCTGAAAATAATAATTAAAGTGTACCCTGCAGGGAAATTGAACTAATTTGGTATTTTTTTCCCATGCTTAAGCAGAATATTTATGAAGAGTTGTAGCCCCAGCACTTATGGATATGAAAGGTCTTAGTTTGAGGAAGGAGACTCTGGATTATAAATTATTGAAATAGAAATAAGAGTTAAAACTGTGACCTTTCTTAAAGAAAAAGCTAATGAATTGTTTGTTTATCTGAGAAAGGTAAAAACTTGGTTTTTAAAACTGAACTGTTTAAAATTTTGCATTAAGCAAATAAGTCACGTTTTTACAGACAGTTTTCTCATTCTTTAAAGAAAATCCTTTTAAAGAATAAGTATTTTGCCTTACTGACTTAAATACATAGGACTAATGAATATTTTTGGATAACGTTTTAGGCCTTGCTTATCCAAGAGTCAAGATGGAAATTACCACACCTACTGCAGTTGCCTGAGAATTATAACACCATTTTCCAGTACTATCACAGAAAAACCTGTAGTGTCTGCACCAAGGTTCCTAAAGATCCTGCCGTTTGCCTTGTTTGTGGTACTTTTGTATGCCTGAAAGGACTTTGCTGCAAGCAACAAAGTTACTGTGAATGTGTATTGGTAAGCAGTTGTAAATAATATAAAATTTATGAAACTCACGTGGAAATGTGGTATTTATAGGGTCAAGCCTGCTCTTCAAGTTTAACTACTCTTTGAATAAAATGACCAATACATATAAAGGTTTTGTTCTTTTTTCGTTCTAGTTTTTTTGTTTGTTTTTCTTTTTAATCCAGTGGAAGGGTTAAAAAAAACACCTGAGGCTTTAAATAAAACCTTTTTTAAGTCTAATTTACTTCCTCTCCTTACTCCTACTGCCCTTTAATGATACATACTTTTTTAAATGCCGGTGCTATGAAACAACAGTTGTATATGCTATTAGGTTGGCTTTTAAATACAGCTTTAGTTAATCTTTACCCAGATTCCTCTTAATGCATTATTAATAAAGTGTTAGAAATGAGATTGTAAATTTAACTTAGATGAAATCTTATTAAAATTTGAAAAAATATTTGTTTTACATAGAAGAAATTTACATAAGGGATCTTATAAAGTCCATGTGATTATGAAGTTAATTGATATATTTTTAATGTTTTAGCATTCTCAGAACTGTGGAGCCGGAACAGGGATTTTTCTTTTGATCAATGCATCAGTGATTATCATCATTCGAGGCCACCGCTTCTGCCTCTGGGGTTCTGTGTATTTGGATGCCCATGGAGAGGAAGACCGGGATCTTAGGTTAGATGTGCATACACTTATCTGGGTGTTTTATGAAGTTTGGTCAGTGAGAACAATGTGCCATTTCTGGCATTGAAATGATAATACTTGTTAATTTTTATATTAAGAAATCCTGAGTCATTAGAGCTATTTCTAGTTTTTGAGATATTTTCCTCATCAACATGCTAAGGGAACATGAAATAATCCAAATTACTATGTGGTATTTTTGCCATGAGGAATTTATTTTTTAAAAATGTGAAATCTTCATTATATTTTATTACTTTTAATACTTTTTCCCTCTTTTTATTTCTAGGCGAGGCAAGCCTCTCTACATCTGTAAGGAAAGATACAAAGTTCTTGAACAACAGTGGATTTCTCATACTTTTGATCACATCAATAAAAGATGGGGTCCACATTACAATGGGCTGTGACTCACCACCTCAGCATTGCATTATATCGTCATTTTCATTAAGAATTTATCAACAATAAGCTTTAACTTAATTTGGGAGATTAACGCTTTTGCTGAAGGAAAAAAAGAAAACATATGTTATAAAGTCTTTCCAAAATTAGGTGCTTGGTAATCACATTAATGGTATAAAATTTTTTTAAAAAGTATCTGGAGATCATAACAAGTAAAAAGTTAAATCATTCTTTCGTTATTTCCTTTTTTAAAAAATCTCCAATTAATAAGCACAACTTGACAAAATTATTTAAAACGGATTCTCCCAGCAATCCATATCAGTTGTTCATTGATAGAGTGGGTGTGATTTATTTAAAGTTTTACTGCTTCTTTATATCTGTGTGTTTTAATTTGCATCTGCTAAACATAATGCACCTTTTCCCTCCTCCATTCTTGTGTTGATTTGAGATATTTGCTGTATGTAATTAGAAAAAAATGTAAAACATGATTTATGTGAAATATTGTATAGTAAAAGTTGGTCTAATAGTAGAACTTTAAAATTTTTTCTTATTGTGAGGAATCTGTTAAAAGTTTAAGGCTTTGCTGAAAACTTAATTCATTCTCAGGAATTTCATAAATATTCTCCCCAGGTAAATAATTGAAATAGTTGTAAAATAAGTAGATAGCTGCTGTTAATATGATACAGTACATTTTGGGAGACGTGTGTGGTTGGGGGAGTCCTTAAAAATCAGAATTTCCATTTCAGTTGGATGAATTAATAGAAGTAGTAACAAATAGATTTTACTATAAAATCAAAAGTTTTAAGAGCAAACACGTGGCATATTTTGATTCTGCGCATGTCTACCTTTTATTACCAACCAAGTTTTTGTTTAAATGACTGGACTGAAAATGCTCAGACTTCCCCACAAATGAAGCATAGTTTTGGAACTTTCCTATCAGCTCAAAAGGTTCATCCATAATGTATTTGTGCAATGTAATCACTGCAATTTCTGCTTGGTTTCCTAAAGCGGAGGGCGGGGGATGGCTCAGTGGTGATGACCCTCATGAATGAGCCATGCATCTGCATTCTTCTTAGAAGCTGCTGTGAAAAGCAATTCGTGTTTGTAGGGTTCTTAAATCAGGAAGAATGGGAATGATTGAGCTAAAACCCACTCAGTAGGGAAAGATTACAGAAAAGCATGTTATATATTGCTACCAAGATTTTTCTTCCAAATAATTTGATGATTATTTCATACATAGTGCTATCAAGCAATTCCTGGTATTTTGGACTTACGTGGCTTGTTATATGTAAAATTACATTTTTACATGTAAAAATAAACAAAAAACATCTAATGATAAAATATGAAAATAAAATATCTACAATCTAAAAATTATTGAAAGACGTGACATTGCAGAATATGCAAATGGACATTAAATGATGGCCTTGAATTAAAATAGAGCAGAACAAACAGTACATATTCAAATGTGTTCAAAAAGTCAAAAAATTATCTATAGCTCTACAGCAAAATACGTGGAAATAGCTTGCTATTTTTATATACATTTCCAAAACATTAAGATAACTTTCTGAAAGACTAGAATGATTCTGTTTAACTAAATAGCTGTCCTTTCCAACACATTGCTACTTTTTAAAATAATGTATCATAAGTTCAGCCTATCATATCTTTTGCATCAGTCATTATGAATACCAGACCATTTGTAAGTGTGGTTGAAGAGCAAAATGCTAATTTACATCTCTAGTAAATACTGTTTCAGGATTCACGAACTTGAATAATTCTACAGTTTGAAACTCTGATGCTATATATACATGGTATAATGTATTCAGACTTTGATTACTACATATTTAAAATGGAATGTTTTATGGTTGTGCATATGGATGTGAAGTGAAAATATTAGCCTTAACATTAAAATTTGGGTTTGATAGTGTTTATTTTGATATTGGTGAATTAGTCACCAGTAAATTTTAAAAAAGCACTTGGTTGAAAATTGTACTTGAATACATACATGCATGCTGCTAAACTAGAACTTTAATTTCTCCCCCCCTAACTTTTATAAGTCCCATTTATAAACCCACTTTTAAAAATAACAGGTCCAAGTTAGAGTGATGTGTGTATATTATTCAAAAAAATGTACTGGTGTGATATCTTGTATGAATGATCATTTAAATACAGTACATTACTGTAGAAGCTAAATCAATCTTTATAATTAAGCAGAAATTATAAAACTAGGAATAATCAACATTGTAAGATATGTTAATAAAAACCTACTGTCATTTGGTTTGTGAAAGGTCCTTAAAATGTTTAATGCTTACATGTTTTTTTTTTTTTTCAAAGATATTGACAATACTATGTATAAGTGAGCATAGCTGAAAAGATGAAAGCATAACATGACTAATAGTTGCTTTAAGGTGGAGTTAAGTATAAAAGGTTTGCTTTTCCTCTTTTTATTTTCAGAGCTAGATCCTATTTCTTCTTTCCTTGTCTCATAATTAATGCAAAGCTTTTGCTCAGATGTGTTTTTGGAAGGTGGGGAGAGGGAAACAGGTGTGTAAATCCATGGAACACTGTTATGGTCCTTGCTGCTTTCTGAAAATTCCCAGCTAGACATCAGATATCTAATGTGCTTTATGATAATTTACGTTTATTTTCAATGGCCCATGGTCTTGTTTGAGTTGAAAGACCTCACCCCTACCCATCTATCCTGTAGCTCACCAGCCAGTTATCAGTTAGGGATCTATAAACCATCTTTCTGCTTTATGTATTTTGATATTTATTGATTTCTGTGACTTAGAAAAGATGCTGTCTAAAAGCACTGAAGTCTTGGAAGTGACAGATGTATGAGAAGAGATGTAGCCCAAAAGTCTCTGTACCATTTCCAAGATCGTAATTGCTAACTCACAAGTTCCTGTTGTTGGCTTGTATTTGACGTCATGCGAACAACAACAAAAGCCAAAACAATGCAACATGGTTGTAACCACTGGAATCAAGTCACCAAGACAAAATACATTTACTGGTGGTTATGCCTGACACTTAATAGTAGGAGAGCAGAAGAATTGTTACTGTCTCAGTCATATTCACAGCACATAGTTCTTTCCTTTAACTTTATGATCTGGCTGGATGATATCAAGCTCTGCTTAGTTTATCAGGGATGGGCTGGAGTGGACAGAAGGATAGCAACATGATCACTTCTCTATTTATGATACTCCAAACTCCCTTGACAATGAAGCATATCAAGTATAGAAGAGCTATACCATTCTTAGGGTACAGTAATCAACTAGCCAGTGGAGCAAATGTAACTAGCTGCTATAGCACGTTGAAAAGGCATAATGAATGAGACCTTAAGTACAGCTGCCTTTATGTGAGTTAAATTAATGTAATGTGGCAATGCCCAATTTGTTGTGGCAGATCCCAAGAACAGGCCAAAAGAAGGAAGTTCAAGAGCACAGATAAATGCTTCAGCTTGAGGGGAGGGAAAAGGGAAAAGAGAAAGGAAAGTTTTGAGCAAAGAAAGTTTGTATCTGATTTCCTCTTATCTTGGTGACAAAGAAGCAGGATCATCTGTTGAGAGTAAGCAGGCCTACTATATTCTGGGGGCTTGCGGTAAGACATAAAAGTTTAGATGTACGCTAGGACAGAACAGGCTAGAAATAAGGAGAAGCACCACAGAAATCATAGAGAGCCCAAGAGAATTAGAAGCCATACATTTTAATAAAGCCAATTCGAAAGATTCTCTGACTTTATGAAGCCCCTGAGATCTTGAACCTGAAAGATAGAAACCTGAAATTCATGATTTGGGGATTTGGGAGGTGGGTACAATGTAAGGCAGTAAGAGATTTAGCAGTGCTGTTTGAAATGAGTGTGGGGTCCATGCTAGGTGAATTGAGGAGTATAGGATTGGAAGTCACGGTAAGATTTAATGATCAGATTTAATGTGAACTTTCAAAATTTTCTTTCAAAATTATGAAAAATTGCTTTAGTGTTGAAGCATTAAAATTCATTTATTCAGTAAATGTTTATTGGGCTCCTGTGCACCAGGCACTGTGTTAAATTTTGGAAATACAATGGAAAAGAAGCCCCTTTTCTCACAGCTTTTTGTGTGATTAAGACTACAAATGGTGTATGTGTGTTTGGGGGGTGTTGGGAAGAATATAGGATACTATAGCGAGGATCTCTAAACCAGACTTGGGGAGTATAAGGAAGCTTTTAAGGAGTAGAGATGTCTAAAATGATCCCCAAATACTGTGTAGGATATACCTTGGTGAAAAGAGTATGGGGAATAATGTTTCTGGTGAAGTGAATGCCATTTGCAAGATTCAGAGTTGAAGTGAATGTCATTTGCAAGATTCAGAGTTGAGAGAGAACTTCTAAAGATCTGAGGGAATCATTCTGACTCTAACATAGGTGCTTTTGAGAGATAAGTAAAATATCAATTACAGAGGGTTTTGCAAGCCGCCTAAGAGTTTTAGACTGTTTAGAGAGGAGTGGGAAGCTATCAGACTTGCATCTTAGACAAGTCTATCCAACTGCACTGTGGAGAAAAATCCAGATTGAGAACATCTGCTAGGTATCTGCTGAAAGAATCCAGACACGACATAATAGTTGGCTCAACTAGCGGAGTTGTAGAGACAGAAAGTAGTGGGCACTACTAGAAGAGAGTTGACAATTCAGTAGGGTAAGGGAGAGCAAGGAATATTTATTACGTGCTTACTATGTGCAAGAAATTAAGCCGAATGCTGGGGATACCACATTGAACAAGACAGGGTTAGTGTCTTCTACAGTCTAGAGGAAAACAATACTAAGTATGTAATTACAAGTAAATGGAAGCTATCAGCAAGTTAGGCAGAGGGCAATGGGAACCAATAGACTCATTTAGTTTGGGGAGTTCACAGAAGGCTACATGGTAGAAGTGATGTTTAAGGTGAGACCTGAAGAAATGGTAGAAGTGAGCTAGGTGAAGGAGAGAATAAGGGAAGGCATTCTTAAGGGTATATAGCTCATAGGCCCTAAGCGTGGGCAGGGTACACTGGATCTTGAAAGCATTTTGCTAAGTGAAATAGGTCAGAGGGGAAAGGACAAAAACCATATGATTTCACTCATGTGGAATATAAAACAAAAAGTAAACTACCAATAAACAAAAACAAAACTCATAGAATAGTGGTTACCAGAGAGGAAAGGATGGAGGGAGGACAAAGTGGGTAAAGGGGGTCAAATATATGGCGATGGAAGAAAACTAGACTTCAGGTAGGGAGCATGCAGTAGAGTACATAGATGTTGACTTGTAATATTGTACACTTGAAAATTATGTTATTAACCAATGTTACTCCAATAAAATTTAAAAAACTAAAATGTTTGAAACAATACGGTTGAAGCATCGAAAGCATGGAGTGGGATGTGTGACAGGATGTGATGCAGAAAGATAGCACAGATCAGATCATGGTCTCTTGAGCTATGCTATGGATTTTGATCTTTATCCCAAGGGCAACAGAAAGTCATTGTAAGAGGTTAAGTCGGGCAGTGAATGATCACATTGCAATATTAAAGTGATCATTATAACCTTAGTTTAGAGCAAGGGTCAGCAAACATTTTCTATAAAGGGCCAGATAGTTTCTGTGACAACTACTCAACTCTGCCATTGTAATGCAAAAGCATCTATAGACATATAACATCTAGTAATGGCAAATTAAGTGATTCAGACTGTTATCTATTCCTGTGTAACAAATCACCCTAAAATGAATATAACAAAATAGTACATATTACACTGCAGTTTCTGTGGACCAGGAATCCAGGAGTAACCTAGCTGAGTGATTCTGGCTCAGTCTCTTACGAGACTTCAATGAGGATGTCAGCCAGGGCAGCGATCATCTGAGGCTTGACCAGGGCTGGAGGGTCTGCTTCCAACCTCACTCATGTGGCTATTGGCTAGAAACTTCAGTTTCTTGTCATGTGGCCCTCTCCACAGGTGTAGCAGCTGATTTTCCCCAGAGCCAAGTGATCCAAGAGAGGGAGAAGGAGAGACACAAAAACAAACACACAAAAACAGGCCCAAGATGAAAGCCCTTGTTTTTTTTATAACTTAATCTTAGAAGTGGCATCTGATCACTCTGCCACACATACCAACCCTGGAACAATGTGGCTGGGGTTTATACAAGAGTATAAGGACCAGGCGGTGGAGATCATGGCGGGGGGGGGGGGGGGGCATCTTATTGAAGAAAAAAATTGAAATGAGCAGGCAAAAGTTGAATAGTAGTTCCATCATCTCAAAGAATGCCCCCCAAGATATTTATTAACTACAAAGGGAAAGATAGTAACTTTACAGTAGAGAAACCTGGTAGACACCACTTTAACCGAGTGATAAAAGTAAATATCACCAATAATGAAGCATATTCACGCCATATTAAGTATAATCCTTAATATGGTTAACTGAGAAATATACATTTCTCTAATAAAACTGCAAAGAATACATAACTTCATGCTAATTATGTGAAAACATCAGACAAAACCACTTGCAGGACATTCTGCAAAAGAACTTACCAGGACTCTTCAAAAAAGTGTTGAGGTAAAAAGTGAGGAAAACCTGAAGAATTGCTACACACAGGAGTCTAAGGAGAAATAACTAGATGCAATGTGGAATCTTGGACAGTAGTGAGAAAACTGGTGAAATTCAGATAAGGTCTGGAATTTACTTAATAGTAAATGTTAATTTCTGATTTCGATAATTTTGCTATGGTTATATGAGTTAACAGGAGCAGCACAGTAAGGAATACATAGGAACTCTGCACTATTCATGCAGCCCTCCTGTAAATCTAAAATTTCAAAATGAAAAGTTTTTAAAAAAGCATAGTTTAAGAAAACTTTCCTCAAAAGAAAACTAGTTCATATTGAAAACCCTCAGAGTAGCAGAAAAATTGACTCTTTAACAATAGACTTCAAGACATATCCTAGAAACAAGATTAGAATATAGAGATAAAAGCTCTCAGGACCTACAGACGAAAGAAGATACAATAATTGAAAAGGGCAAGAGAATTAGATTGGTACCAGACTTCACAACATGCAAAGTAAGGCAAAATGCAAAGCAGAACTTTTTACAAACCACATGCAAAGCAAGGCAAAATGCAAAGCGGAATTTTCAAAAACCTCAAGGGAAGAAAGTGTAACCCAATGATTTTAAGGTCAAGCTAGCCTTTCAAGAATCAAGACCATAGAAAAAACACTTTTAAGCATGCAAATGAACCTTTCTTGAGAAAATCTGTAAGTCTGACTTCATCCAACCACAAATCGACTGGGGAAACCATCAAAAAAGCTGATGGAATGGAGGTAGTAATTGTATTCCAGCTCTAGAAAAAACTCTAGTCTTGATCATGTACTGTAAAACTTTCCAGTGCCTCCTTGAAAGAAAGACCCTCTCTGGAAGATGATCATTCAAATTCTAAAATTATTTCTGAAAATGTTAAACTGAAGGAATATGTTGAAAATACACGTAAATCAGAATCAATAGAAAAAATAATAAAAACAACTAATAATAAAAACAAAAATAAAAAATATAAACAAGGGACTCTAGATATTAAAACTATGCCTTTTTTTAAAATTTGAAAAACTAACTGAAATTAAGAACTCAATGGATCTTTTAATATCAGATGAGATACAGCTAAAGAAAGACTTGGTAAACTGCATTATAAGTCAGAGAGACTAAAAGGTGGAAAATGAGTAAGAAAGGTAGAAGACATAGAGGACATTGTGAGAATGTGAAACACTTGTAATTGCAGTTCCAAGAAGAGAGGGGAGAGAGAATGTGGCAGAGACAATATTGAAAGAAGTAATAGCTGAGAATTTTCTATAAGTGGTGAAAGACATTGAGCCATAAAGTAGTTCAATAGATTCCAAGTGGGATAAATAGAAAGGAATCCATATCTAGACACATCGTAATGAAAAAAAAAAAATCTTAAAAGGTTCTCAATGGAAAAACAATGAATTATCTTCAAAAGACTTCTGATTTCTCAGTAGTAACATCTGAAACGAGAAGAGAGTAGAAAAATATCAAGTGTCGAAAACAACTCTCAGTCAAGGTTTCTCTACACCAGGAGTCCCCAACCCCAGGGCCACACAGCAGGAGGTGAGTGGCGAGTAAGCTAGTGAAGCTTCCTCTGTATTTGCAGCTGCTATCCAGCCTCAGCTCCACCTCAGATCATCAGGCATTAGATTTTCATAGGATCACTGGTCCCTGGTGCCAAAAAGGTTGGGGACTGCTGACCTAGATTATCTTTACTGATAGAGAAATTACTATGAGGATTGGGATAATTTGTAACAACAACAATAACAACAACAATAAACAGTAAAATATGTGTCAGTTGTTTAGGAGTTGATGGTAGGCAGCAAGAAAGCTGATAAAGGATGAAAGGGAGATTAATGTTATCCAGGGGCAAAGTATTTGTTAAGCTGTTGTCTGCAATAGTTTTTAAGACAGGTAACACACCTAATGAATTTGTAGCTATAGGGGAAAGGATTGGAAAACAGAATGTGTTGCCTGCTGTTAGCTACAATACACAAGATATTACAAAAGAGAGAGAAGCTCAGAAAAGAACTGACCATTTTGTACCAAGAATAGAAAATACAGTCCAGAAATTTGGGGAATTGAAGAGTCGGGAAACACAACTACTCTCAACCACAACCACTGAAAGATAAAACTGAAAAAGTTTTGATTAATGAAGAGTAAACTCAGACTTGTAGCAAAGATTAAATGAGATTATGGTTTTGACACCATTGTTAAAAGCTCTGGAAAGCCTTTGTGAAAGTACTTGTCTCAGAATAAACTAAGGGTACAACATCCAGTACATCTTTTCAGTTGGACAGAATGATTTAGGGAAAAGAGACTAAAGATGTGGCTCTCACACTTTTAAGCTCAATTTACCTGCAAAGAAGTGGGAAGAGAGTCATGGAAACTAGAAAGCAATGAATAGAGCAAATACGAGAAGAACGTCTAGAAAATTGTTGATACAGCTTTTGGAACATGAACTGACCAGATGCCAATAGATAAAAGGCCTACTATGTTTTTTAAGAGTTGTATTGTTAAAGAAACCATGAATCTGGATATTAAGTCTATGACTCTTTAGGACTTAAAATGACTGTACTGCCAACCATACATGGGAAAAAAGTAAGTTGTTAGAGAGCAGAGCATCTCCCAAGGAGGCATATCCTCCAATGCCCACTTGGGATGTGTAATGGAAAGGGAGCATACTCCCCCAGCATAGAAACAAAGGCCACAGAGAACCGTGGACAAGGGGGCTCACCCGAAGGAGCAGATCTGGACCAAAATCAAGAAATATCACACACCCAGAAGGCAGAGGGTCTTCAAAATATCTTTCCAGCCGGATTTCAAAATTGCTATAGATCAGTAGCTGCTGTATTTTTAAAAATTTTCCATGTTCTAAATGGAAATGTTTATTGTGTTTATTGCATCCCCTTTTCCTTATTACATTTTCACATTTTATGTTTTTCTATGTAATTAGGAATTTTCACTAAAATTTACGTTTTTCCTCTGGATGGGTTTTTAATAAATATGAATTCTTAAATGTATACAAGATCACTTATGTATCTGTTTTTGAAGTGTTCTAAGGAAAAATAATCATTCAAGTGAAATCTCCAGAAATTATAAATTAGATGTAAAGGAGCAAATGTCTAAGTTAAGTAAAATATTTTATCTAAATGGATTATGACAGTTGTAGATAAAATATATATGCAAGTAATAAAAGTCAATGAGAAAATTTAAAATAAAATAAAATGTTTTTGGCTTAAGATGTTTGAGAATTTCTATCTGGAGTCAAATATTTTATTTCAATATTATTTCATTGTTTATATTGGCCCATATACACTAATTTGTTTCCTTTAAAAAAGAGATTATATTTCTTTTGCCATCCATTTGCCAGTAAATCTTCTAAGTTATCCCAATTAGTCATGCCATATGGATGCTTTTAAAGTATTATAATTATGTAATTTGCCTTCAGGCTTCTCTTTTCTTTTATGACATTTGGCTTTTTTTTTTTTTTTTTAAGCTTATATTTTCTCAGTGACCTTTACATTTCTTTGGATCAATGCTCTTCACTTCCATTTTTCCAAAGGAGATATCCATGATGAATGATTACGTAGAAATGATTCCATTACCTTGGAAACCCAGATCTATCAGATTGGTTGCTTGCATGCAATGGACATTATATAGTCAAGCAATTTCTCCTAAGTGTTCTTGATTATTGAAAGTAACAGTTGCTTAAAGGAAATTACTTTCTCTGTAATTTTCCACTATTAATTACTTATAAAGCGAAAATCTATCCTTTTCCTCTATAATATTACCATACAGTAGCTCTAATAATAAAATTCACACATAGTTTTATTTCTCTATAAGATGATATAAACAGTAAGGCTCTTTTAAATCTATTGGGGAAATTATACTCTTGGTTCTTATGTGGCTTTTCTCCTAGGTTGTGCTTCATGTTACTGATTAGTTTTATAGAGGAAAATAAGACAAACTCTAGATTACATGGTAGCTAGCAGGTGGGTCTCCTATTAAACATATCATTAGGCATTTCCCATCATTTTTTAAATCTTAAATTACTTTCATTATCTTTTTAAATTTATATATATATTTTCAATTATAGTTGACATACAGTATTATATCAGTTTCAGGTGCACAACACAGTGATTAGACATGTGTATAACTTATGAAGTAATCACCCTGATAAATCCAGTACCCATCTGACACCACATGTTATTACAACACTATCGACTATATTCCCCATGCTATACTCTACATCTCCATGACCATTTTGTAACTAACAATTTGTACCTCTTAATCCTTTCCTCCAGTCACCCATCCCCCAACCCCCAATCTGACAACCATCAAAATACTCTCTTGTTTCTGTTGTTTGTTTGCTTATACTGTTCTCTAGATCCCACATATGACATTTGTCTTTTTCCGTCTGACTTATTCCACTCGGCACAATACCCTCTAGGTCCATTCATGTGGCAGATGGCAAGATTTTATTCTTTTTTAAGGCTGAGTAACATTCCCTTGTATATATGTACCACCTCTTCTTTATCCACTTATCCATTGATGAACATCCAGGTTGTCTCCATATATTGGCTATTGTAAATAATGCTGCAATGAACATATGGATGCACATGTCCTTTCGAAGTAGTGTTTTCAGTTTCTTTGGATAAATACCCAGAAGTGGGATTACTGGGTCCTTCTTTGTCTCTTGTTATAGCCTTTGTTTTAAAGTCGATTTTGTCTAGTATTAGAATTGCTATTCCAGTTTTTTTGTTTTTGTTTGTTTCCTTTTTCATGAAATTTTTTTTTCCATCCCTTTACTTTCAGTATGTGCGTGTCTTTTGATCTGAAGTGTCTCTTGTAGGCAGCATACGTAAGGGGCTTGTTTTTCTTATCCATTAAGCCACCTTATGTCTTTTGATTGGAGCTTTTAATCCATTTACATTTAAAGTAATTGTTGATATGTAGTTATTGCCATTTTATTATTCATATTTTTGATTTTTTTTCTTATTATTAAAGAAGTCCCTTTAAAACATTTTTTGTAATGCTGGTTTGGTGGTGATGAACTCCTTTAGTTTCTTCTTGTTTGGGAAGCTCTCTTATTTGTTCTTCAATTCTAAATGATAGCTTTGCTGAGTAGAGTAATCTTGGTTGTAGGTCCTTGCTTTTCAACATCTTGAATATTTCCTGTTAATCCTCTCTGGCCTACAAAGTTTCTGTTGAGAAATTACCTGACAGTCATAGGGGAGCCACCTTGTAGGAAGCTAACTGCTTTTCTCTGACTGCTTTTAAGATTATTTGTCTTTAACCTTTGGTGTTTTAATTATGATGTGTCTTGGTGTGGGCCTCCTTGGGTTCATCTTGTTTGGGACTCTGCACTTTCTGGGCTTGTATGTCTATGTCCTTTGCCACTTTAGGGTGGTTTTTCATCATTATTTCTCCAAATAGGTTTTCTATTCCTTGTTCTCTCTCTTCTTTTCTGGTATTCCTATGATGTGAATGTTGGTACACTTGATCTTGTCCCAGAGGCCCCTTAAAGTATCCTCATATTTTTGGATTCTTTTTTTCTTTTTGATATTCTGATTGGGTATTTTCTGCTACTTTATCTTCCAAACTGCTGATTTGATATTCTCCTTCATCTAATCTACTGTTGATTCCCTCTAATGCATTCTTTATTTCAGTTGTTGCATTCTTCATTTCTGATTCATTCTTTCTTATATTTTATATCTCCACTTTTATTTTTCCTGTCTCTTTGTCGAAGTTCTGAGATCACTGAGCATCCTTATAACCAGCGTTTTGAACTCTGCATCTGGGAGATTGCATGTCTCCACTTTGTTTAGTTCTTTTTCTGGAGCTTTGTTTTGTTCTTTCATTTGGGACATATTTTTTTGTCTCCCCATTTTGGCTGCCTCCCTGTTTTTGTTTCTATGTATTAAGTAGGACTGCTATGTTTCCTGGTCTTAGTAGAGTGCCCTTATGTAATAGGGGTTCTATAGGACCCAGTGGTGCAGTTTCCTCGGTCACCTGAGCCAGGTGCTCCAAGCGTGTGTCCCTTGTGTGGGTTGTGTGTGCCTCCCCTGCTGTGCTGTTTACACATCAGTGGGAGGAATTGATTCTCAGGCTGATCGATTGTGAGGACTGGTCATGACTATAGTGAAGGAGCTACTGTGCAGAGGCTGACCCTACCGAACAAGATTCACTTTAGCAGGGCTCTGGTGCCTACCAAGTCTGCCCTTTGCGTGTGTTGTTTGTGGAGGGGCCAGCTGATGCTCTGACTTGGTTCAAAGCAGCCATCAGACATCTCAGGCCTTCTGGGAAGGGCCACAGAGTGATCTGCAGATATCTTCCACCTGAGCTAAGCTTGGAGTTGCCTGGGAGATGCTAAGCTATGAACTAAGTCTGGCCGCCACTAATGCTGGGCTTGGGGCTGCTCAGCAAGAGGTACGGGGCATGCTGAGGCCAGATACTACTAGTTTGGGGTTTGTGAACCTTTAAGCATTTTAGGAAAGCCTGCATCATGAGCCAGGATGGGCAGTTTGTATGGAAAAGCCATTAGAAGTGGCGAGGGTGGGCCCACGAATTGGGTGGGTAGGGTCTCAACAAATCGTCAGGGCGGGGCAAATGGTGTTAGCACGTTTGATGGAGACTAAGATATGGTGGCTGCCTGAATCTGCACGCTGGGAAGGGGGAGGGCTCAACAAAGGAACAATGGCTTCTGCCAGCACTTCTATCTGGGAGAAAGCTGCCCCTTTCGCCGTCGCCCGTAAGTCAGACAACTCTGTTCCTCTCCGTATGTCCCTGGTGCCTTTTGAGCTGGTGTCCTAGAACTGGATCTCAGAACAAATAAGTTCATGTGTGGGCCCTTTAAGAGGAATGCCTGGGACTCCCTCAGCCCGCTGTTTCACTCAGCCGCAATCTCCATTGGTTTTCACAGCCAGAAATTATGGGGACTTCTCTTTCTGGTGCTGATGCTACAGGCTGGGGCCACTTGCTTCTCTGGGGAGGTCTCCAAAGCCAAGATATTCCTTTCCATTCCTGGATGTGCGGCCAGATTGTTTCGCCCTGCCTACCAATCTCGAGGAGGCTTCTTCTGTATGTCCTTAGTTATAGGACTTCCGTTCAGCTCGACTTCAGGCAATTCTCATTGATAGTTGTTCTGTAGGTTAGTTGTAATTTCGATGTGGTCGTGAGAGGGGGCAGGCACAGTATTTAAGCATTTACCTACTCTGCCATCTGGACCGGAATTCCTATCCCTGTTTTTGTAAGCTCACTGATGTTTAGTCTGGAAGATTGGGGAATTTTTATGACACAGGTTAGGATATTTATCCTAATATTGATGTACACTTTCCATATCTCATCTATCCTGTAATTCTTTTTATTAACATCACCTGGAAGATGTAGAGAGACCGTGCTAGATCAAGATCCTAAGTTGATGGAGAAGCAATGCTAAAGCCGTGAACTATTTATCTTTGTGACTGAGAAAAGCATTTGTGAAAGTACTTGCTTCTGTTGCAAATGATATTAAATGGATGGATCAAGAGAATTGAGTAGAATATCTCACTGCTCAGCTTTTCTGACAAGATAGAAAGATGAGAGAACATTTGGGAATATTGGCACAATTAGAACAGATGCCTCTAAGGTGAAATTGATTGTATTATTACTATTGCTCTTCATTAGGAAGTTAAAAAAAGCCACACACACGTAATCTCCCTCTCCCCAACCTCCAGGATTCTGTTTATCAGTCTACTTCCTAAAGCACATCCGTACCTTTCCCCTCCTCTCTTGGAACAGCTGAGGAAAGATGTTCTCTAAAGCGGGGCTGGCAGCTGCCAAGGTTTCTAAAAAGACCAAACAATTCAACAGCCTCATGACAAAGAAGTCCTGACTTTAATTTTTTCAAAGCCCCGGAGGAGTCATTTGAACTCCTGTCCAGACCTCTGGCTGTGCGTAGCTGTTCCAGGACCAAGTAGATGCCAAGGTGCCTGACAGAACTAAGTGGTGCTAGAAACACAAAACTGTCCTACCATTGACTAAGAACTTCTGCCCAGTTCCCAGGGAGCAGGTTTTTATCCAGCACTTCTGCAAATAAAGCAAAGAAGTAAATAAAAGGGTCTTCATTATTAAATTATATTTTATGAACCTCAAAGAGGTTTAAGAAAGGCCCCTTTGATTGGTGGGACCCTAAAGAAATGCTACCTAGAAGCACTGTGAGGGCTCTCCACCAAGTTGGAAGGGGCCTTGGAAGATGACAGTACAGAGACATTTACACTAACTTCATAAGCAGTCCTCACAAGCTGTCTAAGCTCTCAGATATAAAAGGTGACAAATAATTAAATGTGGAAGCAGCTACTACAGAAAGGTAAACTTATAGCAATAGGAAATGACAGATACTAACAAGAGGGGAAACAGAAAAACTACTATAATAGTCGCCAGAACTCAAAAGCAACCACCTGGGCCCAATTAGTGTAGGACTAAATAGACCCTGGAGTCTTAAATCTATTCTAGAATGGGCCATTTATTGGTATTTTTGTGAATGCCCCTGAGTCTCTAAACAATGCTTTGCCTTGTTTAGGAAGTTGGAATATATTTGTTTAGAAAGATTTTTGTCTCACATTACTAAAATTCTAAAGTTTTCTGTTTAAATGATTAAACTTTCAAGTACTGGAAGGTTTAGTCATCTAAAATGACTCATGGTATGAGATTCAGAGAAGCCCAAGGAGCAAAGTTTCAACTTGAACACAGGTGTGTTTGGGTTTTAAATCAGTTGACTCTTGGTACAAATTATACTTCTCATTTTGAAAGGTGTAATTTGGGGCTTCACACAGACATTTGCAAATAGTATTAATATGATTCATATGGCAATGAATCAGAACCACAGGACCTATTTTTCACTTGGAATTTATATGGGCTTATAAACAAGTTACCAAATAGATTTGGTGCTCTCAAATTAAAAAAAAAAAAATTAGAAATATAACTCAAAGTGTTCGATCTGCTAGAACCATGTGTCTTTTTGGTTTGGTTGGTTATGTCCTGGATTGCTGGAATTGGCCAAGTGTAGGGCACACTGGTCTTTGGCTGCTAAGAATCCAGTCCCCTTTCTTAATGTGGAGGGAATCCTGGTGGAAAGCTGAGCTCTACCTCTCATGTAGAATCCAGAGGGGCTGAAGCATCTCTCCTAGACCCAAAAGGATGTGAGCATGTGACCCAAGACTGGCCTGGGATTGGCCTTGGCCTTTGAATCTACAGGGAGTGCTAATCGTTGGTGAATTCGACATTATTATAATAAAATAGAGAGGAGAGTCAAGGTAGAGGTAAATGACTGCCCTTGGAAAAAAGCAAAGTAAATTTGTAAGATAGTCTTGTGTGTGTGTATGACAGAAGTGTCATATCTTGAGGTATAAATGATGATGAACCAAGGAAAATGGAGATAGCAGGACTAGAGAGAGCCTCTGTAGCTGCCCTAACATTTATATACTCGGGTGAGATGCAGGCTGGATTCATTGATGCAAAGGGTAAACGTAATTTTGATAGTAATAAAAATACCTTATATATTTTTAATACTTAATATGGGCTAAAGAATTAGCATGAATTTCTCATTTAATACTCATTGTTAACATATGTAGTGTGGCTATTCATGTTCTCATTTTATAACATCAGTCATGCCTGCTATATTGCCAAATCCAGGGATCATTTTTAAGTCATCATCCTGATCTTTAGAAGCATAGAACAGATTAATCCATCCCTTCTGCGGAAGTTTGCCTACTTTGTTTTCTAGGGCACTGTATTTTTTTAGTAATCCCATTTTCTGACCATGCTTTGTTACTTTCCCCCTGCTCTCATCACTTATGTGGGGGGTCTTCTATTCTAAACCCTCACACTCTCTATTAGTGATCCCATAATCTATAGTGCCACCTACACCTTGTTGATGCTCAAATAATAATACAAAAAACTGAGATTTATCGAGTGATTTCTGTGCTTCAGGTTCTTTTCAAACTGGTTTACATGTGAGAACTCATTTAATGCTCAACATCATGAAGTAGGTCCTATTATCATCTTGGTTTTATATATGAAGAAACTGAGGTACAAAGACTGTTCAAGGACACCATGCTAGCAGGTGGTGGAGGCAGAATTCCAACCCAGGTGGTTTAGCACACAGCCCCTGAGTATGGGACCAGAGATTATACAATAATGGGAGCCCTTGTTAAGAAAAATAAGGCAAAATTACAAATAAAAATTAAGTATAAAAGTGAATTTTAGAGTAAGAAAAAAATCATAACAAATTGTGCAAATTTTGAAGACCTGACAGAGGCTTCTATTTTTGGCTAAAGAGTAACAGGATCCACATTTACTTTCTACCTGATGCAACCACCAAAAAAAGATGGACAAAATATATGAAACAATGATGTTTTATGACACGGTATATCAAGCAGCAAAGGACAGTGATCCCTGAGAAATGAGAAACATATGAAATAAACCTTACAATTGCTCTGACTTACTGAAAGTTTCCAGACAGTACAAAGAAGGAAAAGAGCTGCACAGAAAGAGAATTCAGAGATCTGCAGAGGGTTCCTCTTAAGTATTTGGCAGAGTGCTTATTAGTGCATGTGTAAAAGGAAAGTACACAGGCCAAGGAAAGAACCACTAAAAGGATTAGAAAGAAGATTACCTAGTATTTTTACAAGGCAAAGAATAGTACTTCTTTCTACCACCTGGAAACCCTCAGAATTCTCAAAACATTAGGTAGAGTACTCAGAAGCATATTGCCTCAGTGTGGAAAACAGTTAATTATAGACTAAATAGTGACAGATTATACATTGCAGAAGAAAAGAATAATGAACTTGAAGACATAGACATATTTAATAATTCTAAAATAAGGCAGATAAAAAATAATTTAAAAAAATTAACAGAGCATCTATATGCTGAGGGACATCTTCAAGTGGCCTAACATAAGAGTAATTAGAATTCCTGAAAAGGATTTGAACAAAGAAAAATTATTTGAAGGATAACGGTCTCTAAATTTCCAAATCTCTTTAAAACTACATAAAGTTAATGAACCTCAAGCACAAGAAAAATGAAAACTACATCAAGGCACATCATTATCAAATTACTGAGAAAATCTTAAAAACAGATTAGAGGAAAAATGACACATTAAATTTGGAGGAACAAAGATACTAGTGACAGCAGATTTTGCACCAGAAAAAAAAACGTTAGCAAACCACGAGACAGTGGAACAACATATTTAAAGACCTGAAAGAAAAAAAAAAACTGGCAATATAAGATTTTAGACCCAACAAAGACAGTTTTCAGAAATGAAGGCAGAATAAAGACTTTAATAGACATACAAATACTGAATAAATTTATCACTGAAAGAGTCACAGCTGAAGAAATGTTAAAGGAAGTCTATTAGACAAAAGAAAAATGATGCTAGATAGAAATACAGATCTACAAAAAGGACTGAAGAGTACTGGAAGTGATAATTATGTGAGTAAATAATATTTTTATGTTATGTTTAAATCTACCTATCTAAAATATAATCATTAGTCATCAAGGAGATGCAAATCAAAACCACAAGAAATACTACTAGGATGGCTATAGTAAAAAAAATGAATTGCAATGTGTTGGTGAAGATGTGGAGAAATTGGAACCCTCATACATTTCTGGTGTGTATATAAACTGGTACAGCTACTCTAGAAAACAGTCTAGCAATTCCATAAACGGTTAAACATACAGTTACAATATGACCCAGCAATTCTACTTTTAGGTATATACCCAAGTGAAATAAAAACATATGTCTATAAAAAAATGTACTAGAGTGTTGAGATTCATAATAGTTCCAAAGTGGAAACAACCCAACTGTCCATTAACTAATGAATGGAGAAAAAATGGTATATTTATATAACGAAATATTCAGCAATAAAAAGGAATAAAATATTGATACATATTATGACATGAATGAACCTTGAAAACATGCAAAGTGAAAAAAAACAGCATAAAAGATCATATGTATGATTGCATTTATAAGAAATGTCAAGAATAGGCAAATCTATAGAGACAGAAATTAGATCAGTGGTTACTTAGGGCTAGGAGGGCTGAGGGATTTGGGAGATAGTGGCTAAAGGGTATGGGGTTTCCTTTTAGGGTGATAAAAATATCTGGCATTAGATAGTGTTGATGGCTGCACTGTCTTGTGAACATACTAAAAAACCATTGATTTGTACACTTTGAAATGGCGAATTGTCTAATATGTAAATTATATCTCAGTGAAACTGTTATAAAAATAATTCGCTGCTTAAACAAAAATAATTGTGAATTTTATAGCATGTATAAGTAGGATGCATGAAAACGTATTGTATAAAGGCTTAGAGGCAAGAATTGAAAAATACCATTGTATGGTTCGTATGCTCTAGGTAAAGTGATGTAATAGCACTTGAAAGAACACTGTGTATATTAAAGATGCATGATATAATCCCCCAAAGTTACCACTAAAATAAGGAAACAAAGAGTTATAGTCAATAAAGGAGATAAAATGAAATCGTAAAAAGTACTCATCTAAAAGGAGGCAGAAAAATAGGGAGAAAAGAATAAAGAACAGATGGGACAAATAGAAAACACGATAGACCTAAACCTAACTTTATTAGAAGTCATAATAAATGTAAATAGTTTAAAACTCCAATTAAAAGGCAGAGATTGTCAAATTGAATAAAGAAGCAAGAACCAATTAGACATTGTAAGAAACAGTCTTTAAATATAAAGACACATATATGTCAAATGTAAAAGAATGGGAAAAGTTTATCCTTGTTAATATCAATAAAAATAAAGCTATAGTGGCTATATCAATATTAGGCAAAGTAGATTTCAAGTGAAGACTATTATTGCCAGAGCTGCAGAATGTCATTTTTTAATAACCAAGCGGCCAGTCCATCAAGAGGGCACAAAAATCCTAAATATTATGCACCTAATAACAAAGTTTTAAAACGCACGAAGTGAAGACTAATATAAATGCAAAGAGAAATAGACAAATCTTCAATTATAGCTAGAGATTTCAAAACCCTTCCAACAATAATCAATAGAATAAATAGAGAAAATAAAAAAATCAACAAGGATATAGAAGACCGAATACATAATCAACCAAATAGACCTAATTGCCATTTAGAGAGCATGCCACCTAACAAGAATGGGAGACACATTCTTTTCCAGTCCATTTACCAAGATAGACCATATTCTGCAGCATAATGTCTCAATACATTTAAAAGGATTCAAATTACTTAAAGCATTTTCTGTAATCATAGTAGAATTAAATAAGAAACCAACGAAAGAAAGATCTCTGAAAATTTTCCAAATCTTTAGAAACTGAAGAACTATATATCTAAATGAGTCAAAGAAGAAATCAAAAGAAAAATGAGAAAGTATTTTGAATTGAATAAAAAGAAAACCATAATCTATCAAAAAGCAGGTAAGGGCAGGTTGTGAAGGGTTATAAGGTATCCCGAGGCAAGTTTTGAGGGTGATGACTATATTCACTATCTTAATTGTGATGTACTTCAGTATCTTGATGGTGATAATTTCATAGGTGTATACTTATGTAAATATGTGCAGTTCTATGGCGATTATATCTCAATAAGTAGTTAATGAAAAATCATCTAAAAAACTGACAGATACCATAAAATTAAAATATGGGAAAATAACATACTTTTATTAATTAACCTGCTGACATTTTTAATTCTAAATGTTTTTGCTGGGTACTATTTAATTATCTTTTTATACAACAAAAGTTTTGTAACACTTTCTACAGAGAAAATAGAAAGAATTCAGTCTTCCTCTATCATTGTTAATCAAAATCATTTTTTATTATTTATATCTGAGCAAATTTTTAAACTATTTTGCTCCATTGGTGACAATTATGCATTCTGCTTTGGTATCATTAGACATCATCAGAATAAAGTGAATCAGATACACTAAAATGAGATTTGCTGGGATGCAAAATCACATATTTTCATCTACAGATTTACTTGCTATTTTTATTGCTGCAGTAGGATTGGGCCCTATCAACACAAGAATTTTGATATAGTCTCTTTTGCGCAATTCCAATTGTATATGCTGCATTTAAAAGTATAATTACCGAGGGCCTATAGGTGCCAGACACTATTCTATGCTGTGCATAAAATCCACCCCCCCCCCCTCCAAAAAAAAATCCTTGTCCTTATGGAGCTTACATTTTAATGGCAGGAGACATCAAATAAAGTAATAAAACTCAAATTTTATAGTATGTTATATTGTTAAGTGCTATGGCAAAAAATAAAGTAGGGAATGAGAACTAGAGTTCAGTTTTATATGGTGTGGTTGAGGAAGGCTCGCTGAGAAGGTGAGTTTTGAGAAAAAATATGAAGAATCTAACAGAGAGAGTCCTGAGAATATCTGGGGGGAGCCTGTTCCATATGAAGGAGGGACAGCACATGCAGAGACCACACTGAGGCTGGCATGTGTGTGGAGTGCTGAGGAACCGAGAGTCTTCTGTGGGGTGAGGAACGTGAGAGCAGTAGGAGAGGAAATCAGAGGAGTGAAGGGTCCAGATGGTACAGGAATGCAACTTTTATTCAGGGGGAAATGGGAACCATTGGAAGATTATGAGCAGAGGAGTGACATAATCTGATTTGTGTTTTAACATGATCACTATAGTGGACTGAGTTGTGGCCCCTAAAAGATTTTTCGAAGTCTTAATCTCCAGTATCTATAAATGAAAACTGATTTGGAAATAGAGTCTTTGTAGATGTAATAAAATTAAGGATCTCAAGATGATATCATACTGGATTTAGGATGGTCTCAAAATCCAAATATTCGTGTCCTTATAAAAAAAAAAAAAGAGTGGACACAAACACCCAGAGACACAGAGAAGAAGGTCGTCTGAAGAAGAGGTAGAGATCGGAGTGATACATCTTCAAGGTCAAGGGATGCCAGATTGCCAGGAATCACCAGAAGCTAGTCAGTCAAGAGGTGAGAGACATCTAGATATTCTCCTTCAATAGCCTGTAGAAGTAAGCAACCTTGCTGACACCTTGACTTCAGACTTCTGGCCTCCAGAACTGAGAGAATAAGTTTCTGTTGTTTTAATCCCCCAAATTTGTGGTTATTTGTAATGGCAGCGCTAGCTAACTAATATATAATCATGTGGGCTTCTGTGTGGCAAACTGACTAGCGAAAGTAAAGGAAACCCCATAGGAGACTATTGCAATAATCTAGATGAGACTGGTGATGTTTATACCAGAATAGTGGCAATGGAGTGGTGAGGAGCAGTAAAATCCTGGAGATATTTTAAAGGTAGAGTTGAGAGGATTTGTTGGCAGGCTGGAGGTGGGCGTGAGAGGAAGCAGTTTTGTTTAAATGATTGTGGAGGCTAAGTAGCCAAAGAGGTGGACTGTGCTGGTTCTTAAGTACGTGTTTCTCAGCCAACCATGCCTTGGCTTTGCCAGCTAGCTCCATGTTAAGCTCTGCTGAGAGGAGGTGCTAGAGGGAGATACAAAGCTGGGGAAGGAGAAGGGACATGCGCTATCGTGTTGACTTCCTGTTCCTGTCAGTGACATGGAAACAGTACCTGGTTTCAATTTCTAGCTTTTCTTCTCATTCCCAGAACCACTGGGCCCCTCAGGAGTATAAGCACCTGCCTCAGAGGTCTAGTCTAGCTCTGTGGGACTCCGCTCCCAGAGGTTCAGATGACCACAGTCCTTCTGTCTGATCCCTTACCCTGTGGCTGTTTCCTCTACTGACTACCTCCGTGCTACCTCAGTGGTCCCCTTTAGCTTTTTCAGTTCTCTAGCATCTGGTTGACAATTATTTATATTGAACTCTGTTAAAATAACTGTTGTAGTTGCTAGTTCCTAAGCAGACTCTGACTGGCACAGAGAGCATGGATGACTCCAAGAAAAACTTAAATGGGAAGAATGGAGTTGCCTCAGTTGAGATAGACAAGGCTGTGGGAGGAGAAGGTTTGGAGTTTGGATTTGGATAAGTTCTTTTTTTGATACTTTCCAGACAGTATAAGAGGTCCACGGTAGATACTGAGTGTGTACTGGCTGTATGAGTTCTGAGTTCAGGAGAGAAGTCTGGGCTGAAGATAGCAATGTGGAGGACATGCATATGATTTAAAGACGTAAGACTGCAAACCTGTCTGAGGATACTCTGGGTCTTATTTTTCTTTTTAATTCTAGTGTGTTAGCACAGATCTTGGTACAGAGAGAGACTTCATAAATATTTGTTGAACAAAGAATAAATGGATAAAAGAACCAGTGAATGGCATTTGTTGAGTTGTCGTGATTGCAATAGTAAACTTTTCAAAATGAAAAGGAAGATTCCTAAGAATGGGAACTAATAAGTCATGGAGCAACATAGATGGATCCTCAGAATTGAGCCAGATGCAGAAACCAGGGTGACCAGGCTCTGAAGAGGGCATTTTCCCTCAACATCAAGCATCCCCTTGCAGTGTTTTGGAACTCAAAACCTGGTTTCTCTCAGTTCAAAACTAATATTTGGAAAAGGAGGCTCTGGTTGCCAGCGGCTGAACATGAACATCCCTTCTCTGAGCTTCCTTATGAATAATACTTGACCTTTCTTTCAGTATTTCTTTCTTTTATTCACCCTGGCTTCATACATACCATCAGCTTCAAGTTCCTGTGAATTATTAATTATTCATCTCTTGTTCTTTATCTTGAGAGCGGGAGTTCTTCGGGGTTAGTCTCACCTTCGGTCGGGTAGAACGATGGCAGGTAAGGCCCTTCCTCCTCTGGCCAGGAGCTGCGTGAATGAAAAATAATGCCTGGGCCCTGACGTCCCAGGCGATCACTTCGGGCTGGCACAGGCCAAGGGCTGCAGGTGTCAGGTGGCTGTCACGATTTTTGCTTGTTCATTGCAGCAGCATCGGTGGTGAGCAGTGAAAGCGCCGAAGGAAACAAAACAGGGTAAGAGAAAGAATTCCCAAAGCCACATCCTTCCACCTTGGAGAACTAGACTGTAGGTCTGTCTGATGTGCAGAAGTTGGGCTTGATCTTTCTGGCGTGGCTTATTTGTTTTCATCCTGAAGAAGAATTTCCCTTTTGAAAAATCACATAGCTACATTTGCAAATCATGTAATCATGATTATCTCAGCTGCAGCCCAAGAAGAGTTAAAATTAGTGAGGTTTAAGCAAATCTGATTTAAAATGTGATTGAAAACTAGTTGCTGTGCACTCCCTGCCACCACAAGTATATTTTTGTTCAATGTGTTCTTGCCAGAAAAATGTTACGCAACAGTGGTGAATTTTAGTGCAACTGTTTGTGCGTAGTAAATATGAAAGTTTTGCCTTCTAATCAGGTCCTGCGCTCTCATGATGTGTCTGTCCCCGCCCCCGGGAGTTTTGCACTTTGGCCTTCCCCACCCCACCCCTTTGCAGTGCCAGACCTTCCCATCCTAGAGGAGCCTGAGTAGCCCAGTCCAACAGCGAGCCGTGGTGCAGATGGCTGCCAGGGACTAGTTCCTGTTGAGAGGAAACTTTGATAGCAGGCAGGATGCTCAATTGCTTAAATTCTTCTTTTGCCCTTTAGGACTTAGAGGAAATAATCTACCTGGTTTTCCCCTATAGTTCAAACACTTTTAGCATGCAATCGGTCCTTGACATTCTGGGAAAGCTTCAGCGTTCCAGGCGTGGGTGGATGGTGGAAGGAAGGGGGGCTTTCCTTTTTTCTGCCCACAAGAGGCTGAGCACCCCACCCTTCCTCCTTGTCTCCCAAGGCTGCCCTCCACAAGGCGGTGGAACAGATGGCTGATGGAAGGCCACGTCACTGTTATCAGGAGATGGTGATAGGATTACAAGGTTTAGGACGGTTGAGAGAGACCAGAGAGGCATGCGTTTCCCTCCCTCATTGTAATCACTGCACTAAAATTGATTTACGCCAGTCCATTGGCTGTGAAGTCGGGCTGGGAGCACCTGTGCTGGCAGTCTGTCTTCAGACAAGAGAAGATAAGGGAGATCTGAGGAGCAGGTAATCAGGAAGCATTTAAGGAAAATTGCCTGCCTTCCTAGTGTAATGTTTTAGGGCTAACACAGCCCCACTGATAGACACCATTTGCCTTTTTTTAAGAGTTATGATTTTTAAATGACTGCAGAGCATGGCGTGTGATCACAGATGCATCAGGACTCAGTGTGTTCACCTTCGGTAATGCGTAACAGAAAAGCTGGTAGTTGGGCTGATCTACTGATGAGGCAAAAATGTGGTTGAGTGAGCACAAGTTCTTCCGAGGCAGTGGGCTTTACGGGAGCCCGGAGCGGTGCTGGCTGGACTGCTGCTGCTGTTGCCTGGAAAGGTCGTGCCAGGAGTAGCTGCTCTCAAGCAGATGCTCCCTCGCAGGCAGAGGAACTGAATGCTTTCGCTCCACTGCTCTAGGCCATCCTCAGACTCTTAGTGGTGATCTCTTCTGCATCGAGAGTAACTAGTTGGTGGTGTCCTTGAGCCCTCAGTTAGAAACATGAAGAATGCTTACTGGAAGGATATTGGGGCAGGCAGGGGACCCCTCAGTGGGGATCGTCAGACTTTGCTCTCCTTCCAGATGAAAACAGTCATTTTCTATGTGACATCAGAACTCCTATGTAAAGAGTGAGAAACAAATTGTTATCACGAGGCAGTTTGGCCTGGATAAGACCATGTATTTTGATATCTTGGCTCTGACACATGGCTTGGGTGTGTTTTTAATCAAAAAACATTTGCCGTAGTACATTTGAATACCTTTCATCTGCTTTTCTTCGGTAATGACCTTGGGCTCAGCCAGAACCTTTTGCCTGATTGTGAATAGGCATTTTCTTAGCCTTTTTGCCAAATAAACCCTTTAATTTCACAACAAGAGATGATATGACAAGTTAATTAGATATCGAGATATAAGCATAAAGAAAAGCAAAAAAGAAAAATGTGCTGTCAAAAATTCACGATAGAAATCATTAATATTTCTCTAATCTTCGACATACTTCTAAACCCATAATTCTTTTTTAAAAAAAGTCTTTAAATGAATAATTGGGAAGCGGCAGTGCTTTTTACTATTAATAAGCCTGGTATAAATTTTCAGTGGCCTTAGGCTTGTGAGCAGGAGTGACTCAGGATTCCGTTAGTGCTTGGAAAGAGAAGTGCTGGGATAAAGGCTTTTTACTCATCAACTGGCTGGCCCAGGCCCCTGAGACTGGTTGATTTTCCTGGTGAGGAAGGAGATCTAAATGGATTTAAGGGAAGCTACCAGCTTACCTTCTCTCCCTCTCTCTTTCCCCCTCTCTCTGCCTCTGACTCTTAGCTTCTGTCACTGTATTTCCATTTCTTTCCTTCTCCTTTTTGTTCTCTCTGTACCTTCCTTTCTATCAATAAGCTTTGCAAAATAGTGTACATAATTGCACACACACACACTCACACACAGTGAAAAACGTCTGGAAATATATGCACCCCTGACATTTTAACAGTTTTCTCTGAGTAAGAGGATTATACATGATTTTACTTTTCTCCTGCATAAATGTCAATATTTTTCAATTTTTCTTTGAGCATATCTTTCACCATCAGAAATTTTTAATAGAAAAGGAACTAGGATACTGAGTAGTAGTCTCATATAAAATGAAGGTAAAAGGCAACTTTCCTTGCAATGTGAAAATGCAGTTTACACAAGATTGTTCCCCCTCTTGACTATTTATACTATCTCTTGGGGGCAGGGACAGCATTTCGTTCACTGTCATTTCCTCAGGCCTGGCATAGCTGCTTTCACAGAATCAGCTTTGATATACATTTGTGGAATGAATAATTAGAGTGAGATCTATGGTACAAAAGAAAGTGATTTTGAAGGAGGCAGCTGTTCAGTGTTCAAATGATGCTATCAAAGATTCGGTCTAGTTGACATTAAGTAAAAAGGACAATGAATTTGAACTAAATGCTCTGGTGGATAGAACTTAGGCAGGATCTAATAAAAACTCTCATTTTAAACCCTAGTAATCTTTTATTAGAGAGAATATTATAAACAGGGGCCCAGAAGTGGTTGTCTCCCTGGAAATATAAATCTGGCATACATTTTTTAAGTAAGGGAGTCTTTTGTGGGAGTCCTAAATACTGGTATTTGGTCACTCACTAAAAATATCTTTAACAGCAATTGTGCGATGTGGGGGAAGCTCCATCATTTCTGTGTTTGACAAGGCTGTTTTTTTTTTTTCAAGGGGAAATATTAATGGATTTACCTGGTGCCAAACCTGCTTATGGAGGGAGGACACTGACCTTACAGTCTCCTCATTCTGTGTATTCTGGGTGTTCAGCCAGCCGGGGCTCGAGGTATCTGCCTGGCTCAGCAAAATGCCCTTGTAGGCAGCGTCCAAAGCCCCCTGGAAACGACTGCCTATGAGTATCTGGTCTGAACAATACAAAAGTTTAGCAGGTTAGAAAATGCTAAGCTGCCTCAAACAGGAGATTCACCAAGCCTATAGCTGTGATGGGAAAAGTTAAAGCTCCCCCAAAGGGAACACTCTAGGACTTCAGTGGTGGAGAATCCACACCCAGTCTTTCTCCCCAAATTGCTTATCTAGTTGTCATGTCTCCTCAGGACTCAGTTCTATCACTGATTTTTTAGAATATTTTCTGCTGAGCGAGTTGCTTAGGAAAAAAAAGAAGCAAATCAGTAATAGCTAATAGAGCTTGAATTGCTAATGATTATTTGAGGACTTGTGCAATTTCTACTTATTGAGTAGTCACTTTATTTACTTGCAGGATGAAAACAATCTTGTGAGCAAGTAATCTTTATTTATTTTGGTCCTATAAAAAGACCTTTTTTTTTTTTTCTGGAGTGAGGCAAAGCAAATATATTTCTCAATGTCAAAATAATATGAAAAAAGACTGAAATTTCAATGAGGATATTTCTCAAGCACATTTAATGGTCAGCATCAACTAATCTGTGTTTCCATTTATGTGGGCAATCGGGACTGCTGCAAGTCTATAAGCTGTTGTGTCTAAGATCTCATTAGTACTCATGGAAATATGACTGTGAATGGTCTTTCTTCTAAAGATAGATGTCTGCCTGGTATGGATGGGTGTCTTTGTGTGTCCCTGCTGCCATCTCTGTGTGCATGCTGTGTCCTTCAGTTCAGCTTTTGAGGCCCATTTGAAAAACCAGAGCCCTTAGAATAGAGACAGATGATTCCAGGGATACTTTGACCTTCTAAAGCCTTCGTGGCCACTACTGGCCAGCTGCAAACTGTAAAAAGACATCTATCTATTCATCTTCCCTGCTTCCCACATTCTTCCTGTTTCTCTTCATTCAAATATAAGTTTGCTAAATGGTTAAAGCATAAGTAAGTAAAAACAATACTGCCTCCTGTCCAGAAATTACATGCTTGTTTTGTTGAGGGCCATTTATTTATTAGATGCTTTGCTGCATGTTATATTATCTTTGCAGTCTACTGAGCCACCTTGATTGGATACTGGGAGGAAATTATTTTTTAATGTAATTTTATGCTTAATTTATAGATTTGCTGCCTATGTTTTTGTCGTTATTTCTGCTAGCTTTTAAAACTCTATTAATACGTTAATTAGGAATTTTCTTTGTTTTATAGCCTAAGGCTATTCGATGACCAGGCAGAGTTTTATAAATTAAATAAGTAGATATGGTTCACTTACAGAGAAAAAGAAGAAAATAACCAGAGAAAGTAAACTATTTGGGGGAGTGACTATAATCAGTTCCCTAATTTAAACAAAGATCTCTGCCCACAGTACAGAGCTTTGGAGATTTGAGGAGACCTTGGCTTCCTGAAATGATGGAGCCTTCTGTACTGGCCTGCCCTCCTTGTGTCTCAGACACAAGAAAGCTTTCAACTATCATGTGCATTTGATGTGAAAAAGGAACAAAAAGTACAGAAAACTGAAGGCCTGTGGGTACTAATCTTGACTTGCTAATTGGGTATGTAAACTTAGGCAAATTATTTACTTTCTCTGAGCCTCATCTTAAAAAGCGTCAACAATATCTACTTTTCCATTATAGGGCCTTTATATGGGAGAAATGACAAAATGAATGTAAAACTGCTTGTTATATTGTAAAGTGTGCAAATATAAGGCAGAGGCACATACTGGCAGCTCCTGTGTCAAATGCTGCACACATATTTTTTGGACCTGCACTATACTCTAAAAAAAATAGAGTTAACATTTTAAAATAGAATAATTTACCTAACATTTTGGATTTCTGGTTTCTCTGGAAAAAAACAAGCCATGTAGCAAAGTGGGCCCCATTTATGTGTGCCTCAATTGACCTGAGTTGAATTGTGGCAGTCCCTTTAGATGGGCCACATGGTTCTCCAGATCCCTCAACTGCCATCCTTCCCTGACACTACTCTGACAATGTGAGTGGTTCCTTATGCCATTCACATGGCTTACCTGGCTCCTGCGTGTGTTAAATTTCATGGCACTTGAGGAAGATGTTAGGCTGCTTTGATTTTGTGGCAAAATCCATTGGATTTGGACTGTGAAGATTAGAGCTAAAGCCCCAGCTTTGGCATTTTTCAGCCTGGACAAGTCTTTCTTTTTTCATATGTAAAGAAGAAATATGGTAACTGTCTCACAAGATTTTAGAAAGATTTTACACAAGATAAGGTCCTCTATAAACAGAGTAAGCAACATTATATGTGTATATATATGTATATATGTATGTACATATGTATGTATATATTAGCAAATAAACAGTTATATATGACCACAATAATGTGTTGTGTAACAAATAACGTCAAAAATCTCAGTGGCCTAATGGCAGTAAACACTTATTTTTGCTTATGATTTTATAAGTTGGATGGATGGCTCTGCTGGTCTCAGCTGGGCTCTCTTACATGTGTGGGGGCCTTGGCTGAGACGACTGTGCCAGCTCAGTTCTGGTCCATGTGTCTCATTTTCCAGAAGGCTAGCCTGGGCTTGTTCTCATTCCAAAGTTAGAGGAACAAGAGAGAGAAAGCAAAAACGTACAAGTGCTTTTTCCAGCTTTTGCTTGCATTCTATTTGCTAACATTCCATTGACCTCAGTAAGTCTCATCGCTAAACCCAGAGTCAAGGGTTGGGACAGAAATCCCCAACCACATGGGAAGGCACTGCTAAGTTATACAGAAAAAAGATCCGGGAAGGAGGAAGGATTTGGAGCCATTTTTGCCGTCATTCCGCCACAGTAGTGTCGACATAAGAACATCCAAACCTGCAGAAAATTTTTATAAGAGTTTATTTACGCCAAACAGAGAACATGCTTGGAAGCAAGATCTCAACAGACTGAGAAAAATGCTTCCCAGGATGACAGTTTGAAGTTTCTCTTATATATTTGGAATTAAGGAGGGAATGTATGAACGATTATATGAACATGGGAGAAAGCAAGGCAGGGAAATCTCTAATTGGATTACAGGATAGTTAACAAGATTATGCACTCTCTTAAGGGTTGTTATGCTTCCAAGGAGCCTGGAAAAGAGGTATTTCAAAGGTATGTTAAACAAAATGTTTAATACAAGATGTTTAACAAAGCATGTTAAACAAAAACAGCAAACAGGGCTTGCTTAAGGCAAAGATAACTATTCACTAGGGAAGTTATAGGCCTGAGATGTGACTACCTACCATGACCTACCCAGTTAGGAATTTATGTTTAGATCACCTTGTGAGGTTACTGTCAATTACTGAATTATTATAGAGCCCCATTTTTGTCCATAGTAGGGTAAACTAAACTGCTGTGACAAATTTCCAAAGCATGTAATGGCTCACGTGCAGTAGAAATTAATTTCTTATTCATTTAATAATAGTAGTCCTCATTGGAAGGTAACTTTCTTCACATAGTGATTTAGGGACCCAGGCACCTTCCATTCTCTAGCTCTATCATCACCTAGGTCCCATCATTGTCACTGTCAACCACAGGATATAAGGAGTTGATAAACTTCTTCCTAAATTGCCAGGTAGTGAATATTTTAGGCTTTGGGGGCCGTATGGTCTCTCTCCCACTAATTCAACACTTCTCTTCTAGTGTAAAAGCAGCCATAGATAACACATAAAAGAACGGCATGACTGTGTTTCAATAAAACTTTACTTAACAAAAACAGACAATGAGCCAAATTTCCCCCATGAATTACAGTTTTCTAACTCCTGCTCTAGAGCTACAGGCCTGTTGATATTGGGTAAGTTAATGAAGAGGACAGTTTAATCAGATACTTTGCCCATGCGATAAGAGGAATTTCCAGCTTTCCAGCTTGCTATATCTGTTTCTTTGCTATCTGGTGCTAAACCACTAAGCCAATTTTCATAAGCACATTTTTCAAACAGTAGCTCTCCACTTCAAGATATGAATTTCTGTCAGTTGTGGTAGCTTAATTGCTTGAAAAAAAAAGACCCCAAGACGTGTAATGGTGCAAACATAATAGAAAAGTATGTGTGTAATAGTTAAGGCAGGTAGGTATTCCTTGTAGATGTGTGGCTCTTCTTTACATGGAGATTTAGGAGTGTGAATCTACTTCCCTTCCCTCTTGGGGCCTTTTCTCATCTTCTCATTTTGGCCTGCACCTAATAGTTAGAAGAGGAAAGAGCATGGAGGAAACGCATCTGCTTGTTAAAATATTTGGTCATAAATGGCACACATTACTTCTAATTTTCACTTGGGGATAACGCAGGTACACAGCCACACATAACTGCAATAGAAGCTGGAAAATCAGTCTAACCAGTAACCAGCTACAATAACATTACTAGGCAAAGAAAGAATGGTTTCGAATGGACGGTAGTGTTAACTCTGACAGAATGATTCTTAGACCACAAATATTCCAATGCCTAACACAGTGCCAGATATGGAGTAAATATTTGACAAATATTTACCAAAGAAAGGAGGGAAGGAAGGAGGGAAGAAAGAAAAGAAGGAAGGGAGAGAGAGAGGAAGGAAGGAAGACTCCAGTATATGTGTATGCTTACTCATTTACGGACAGACAGGACTGCCTATAAAGGATTGTGCTTTCCCATTTGGCATCATGTTTTAATCTTTTCAGTACTAAGTACTTGTTTGTGTCCCTTGGATTCTGTAAATGGTATACTACAACCATTAGCTTGTCCTCTTTTAATGTTATAGACCTAGAAGGAAGAGAATTAAACATTATTCATTTTACTTAAGTAATTAACTCATTCATTTTGTCACTTACGTGTAAGTTGATGGGAAGGAATGAGGAAGAAACAATATAAGAGCAACTAGAATACAACCTCCCTAAACATTTAGGGTCAGAGTCATCAGAAATTCACAGAATAGTGAGAAAGTGTGCCCTCCCACCTTTAAAGTATATGTGCATGGATTTTCTTAAGGTCATCTTCATCACAGGACTTTGAAGTAATCCAAATGGCACTCTCGAGGTGCTGCCTGTGTCTGACCAAGGGCAAGGCCTCTGAATGTTGTCTCTGGCCACACATAGGGCACTTCTCTGCTCAGTCACCTCTTGCTACCTCTGTGGGGTGTTTCATGGTGGAATCTCAAGAAATCCTGGCATCCTCACCATTGAGGACAGCGCTAAGGGAGGGAGGGACTGAGGGAAAGATCCTTGGCACCATGCAGAACTCAATGCAGGGAAAGAGGAGAGGCCGGAAATCACTGCTATTACCTTTTCTCAGGTGAAGGAAAGAATGAATACAGAGGTCTATTTGTAGAACTCAAAATGATGGGTAATGGGCTGGTATCTACTTTGCGGGCCTTATGGAGATTCAGGGATGGTTCTGGCCTTCTCCAGTGTATCTACCAGACCTAGGATTTGAACTCCCATCTTAGCTTGACCTTTTCTCGTTGAGTTGGCTTTTATTTGTAGGTGTGTATGGTCTGCTAGATACAATGAAGACTAACCAATGGCTAAAGATGCTTTGGCCAGGGCTCCCAGCTGTGACCTGTGATCACTTTTTAAAACAGTGCCACAGAATTTACAGGTCCCACCTCTAGGCAGGGTATGGGAGTCTACAGAGGAAGGGAAAATAACCATTAAAAAACTCAACTTCTGGATTATATCAAATCTGGCCAAAGAATATAAACCTATTTAATTATTTGAGATAAATAGTCTAGGAAAGGATTCAATATTTGTCAATCTGATAATGTAATATAAAATTTATTTCTGACCATTTCGACATGCTGGAATTCTGGATTGAATTGGAATAATGGGCTACAGGCTCTTCCTTATTCCATTCCACGTGATTGCACTCCATGTCTTTCTAGTCCTTTCCCTTCCTTTCCCTTCCCATCCCTTCCCTTCCCTTCCCTTCCCTTCCCTTCATTTTCTTTTGCTTCCTTTCCTTTCCCTTCCATTCCATCTTTTCCCATTTCATAATACTAGTTCACACCTCATGTTTCATAGTCTACTTGTGCCTCATCACTTCAAGTGAAATGTCAATTATGTCATAATCACTAGGGCAATCACTGAAAAAACTATACAAAGATGTGTAGTAAGGAAATACGTAAT
>NW_011888783.1:18994180-19031719 GCF_000151845.1 Pteropus vampyrus | reverse complement strand
GTTGTCTCTGGCCACACATAGGGCACTTCTCTGCTCAGTCACCTCTTGCTACCTCTGTGGGGTGTTTCATGGTGGAATCTCAAGAAATCCTGGCATCCTCACCATTGAGGACAGCGCTAAGGGAGGGAGGGACTGAGGGAAAGATCCTTGGCACCATGCAGAACTCAATGCAGGGAAAGAGGAGAGGCCGGAAATCACTGCTATTACCTTTTCTCAGGTGAAGGAAAGAATGAATACAGAGGTCTATTTGTAGAACTCAAAATGATGGGTAATGGGCTGGTATCTACTTTGCGGGCCTTATGGAGATTCAGGGATGGTTCTGGCCTTCTCCAGTGTATCTACCAGACCTAGGATTTGAACTCCCATCTTAGCTTGACCTTTTCTCGTTGAGTTGGCTTTTATTTGTAGGTGTGTATGGTCTGCTAGATACAATGAAGACTAACCAATGGCTAAAGATGCTTTGGCCAGGGCTCCCAGCTGTGACCTGTGATCACTTTTTAAAACAGTGCCACAGAATTTACAGGTCCCACCTCTAGGCAGGGTATGGGAGTCTACAGAGGAAGGGAAAATAACCATTAAAAAACTCAACTTCTGGATTATATCAAATCTGGCCAAAGAATATAAACCTATTTAATTATTTGAGATAAATAGTCTAGGAAAGGATTCAATATTTGTCAATCTGATAATGTAATATAAAATTTATTTCTGACCATTTCGACATGCTGGAATTCTGGATTGAATTGGAATAATGGGCTACAGGCTCTTCCTTATTCCATTCCACGTGATTGCACTCCATGTCTTTCTAGTCCTTTCCCTTCCTTTCCCTTCCCATCCCTTCCCTTCCCTTCCCTTCCCTTCCCTTCATTTTCTTTTGCTTCCTTTCCTTTCCCTTCCATTCCATCTTTTCCCATTTCATAATACTAGTTCACACCTCATGTTTCATAGTCTACTTGTGCCTCATCACTTCAAGTGAAATGTCAATTATGTCATAATCACTAGGGCAATCACTGAAAAAACTATACAAAGATGTGTAGTAAGGAAATACGTAATTAATTTAAATGGGATACAAAAAAATGTTCAAATAATCCAAGGCAGAGGAGAGGAAAGTAACTCCAGGTAATACTAATTAAAAGCAGAGATTGTAAAAATGAATTAAGAAAAAAAGAACAGAGAAACAAAAAATAAAACAGAAAACAATAAAATAGTAGACCTAAATCCAAACTTATCAATGATTATATTAAATGTAAATGGTCGAAACACACCAATTATATTTTATCTACAAAAAACTTACTTCAAATATAGTTATACGGGTAAAGAATGGAAAAAGATTATATTAGTTTTCTATGCTGTGTAACAGATTATTACAAATTTGTGGCTTAAAACAACATGTATTTATTGTCTCACAGTTTCTGTAGGGGAGAAATCCCGGCATGTCTCAGCTGAGTTCTTTACTCCCGGGTCTCACCAGGGTGTAACTGGGTCTGTGGCCTCGTTAGAGGCTCGATGAGGTTCCTCAGGTTTTTTGGCAGAATTCATTTCCTAGTGGCTGCAGGACTGAGGCTTCAGTTTCTTACACATATAAATTTGTTAGATGAAATGAACTAGTTTCTTAAAAAACCAGAAACTACCAAAACCAACCCAAGATGAAATAGATAACCTGCATAGTTTTATAACTATCATGAGTAATTGAATCCATAGTCATAAACCTTCCAAAAACCAGATTTCACTGGTTAAGTCCACCAACTATTTAAAAAAGAAATCAATCCTACACAATGTCTTTCAGAAAATAGAAGAGGAATTCGTGTGTGAGGGGATTTTAAGCTAGGGTCTGGGATTCATTTGGTTATTTTTTTAATAAATAATTATTGAACACCTAAAGAAAAAAGGAGAGGAAGAAACACTTCCTAACTCATTTTGTGAGGCCAGCACTACCCTGATACCAAAACTAGTTAAAGGCCATACAGGATAACTCCAGAACAATATCCTATGGACACAACCCCCTCCCCCTCCACCCAAATATTAGCACATCAAATCCAGCAATATAAAAAGTACTACACCAAGACCAAGTGAAGTTGATCTTGGAAATGCAAGTGTGGTTCAATGTTTGAAAATCAATCAATGTAATCCACTCTATTAACAGTCTAAAAGAGAAAAGGCTCATGATGATATCAATTGAAGAAAAAGCATTTGAAAAAATGAAAAATGTTCAATGTTGATTCATGCTAAAACCTTACAGCAAATTAAGATAGAGGGCAATTTCCTTGACCTGATAAAGGGCAGCTATGAAAGCCTTGGAAGTAGCAAAACTCATGAAGACTACTTAGATTCTAGGCAACATTGTACCACAATTGCTTTCCTTGTCCTAGCATGGTCCAGATTGAAATCCCAGGCAACACCATTTCCCAGGTTGTGCTTATTAGTTCTGACAATCCAGAGACCAGCAGTTGGTGGGAGCGTACATGCAGCCCAAAGTGAGCTCTGCTCCTTGTATTGTGTGGCCCTGGCTTCGGGACTGGTTGTTTTACCATGACGACATGGTGCAGGAACGGGAGGATAAGAAGAACATTAAGTTGGTGGAGAATCAGCTTGCTGAACAAGGATAGAGACTCTGAGAACAAGGCTGTGTGACAGAAAGTTGGCCATTCAGCTGAGCCTGGGTGCCTCCCGGGAACCAGAGCTGGCAATCAGCCTCCCGCAGGAAAACAGCAGAGACCTGGAAATGAGATATCTGAAAGTCAAGGAGTTGTTGGCAGTTGAGTCAGAGTTGCAGAACCAGCTAGAATGAAGACCTTTAACTATCAGCATCAAGCAACGCAGCAGCAAGAAAGGACTCACTAAAAAGACCAGGAAGAATTTTTTTTTTAAATGAAAGGGTTCAGAAAAAATAAGGCTTTGCTTAATTAATGTTGCAGCCTGCCGGAGATTCCAAACAGCAGAGTCGTAAAGAGAAATGTCTCATTAAGTTTATTCTCTCAAGCAGATGGGTGCACTCGAATCTGTAGTCAGGCCCTTTGCTTTTGAGCTTATTTTTCTCAACTGACTTTTCATACTTTCTTCTTAATGACCTGGAACTTCTGACTATCCCAAACTCTTCCACGAGTTCAGTCTCTCAGGCAGTTCCGGCAGAAAAAAAGGAGAAGTTCAACAATGAGACAAAATTGGAAGTATACTTTTGGGGGTTCTAATATCCAACACACACTCAAGGATAGGTATGTGATATCTTTTTCTGTCTCGGCCCCACTGGAATTGCTAATGAAATGCATCAGTTTCATCACTCAAAGGATGTGTTGGATAAAGTGAAGTTTACCTATAGCTCTGAAATTGAATTTCTCTAAGCAAAGAAAGTGTAGCATGTTGCAGAGAAAAAAGAAGGAGTGTGGGAAAGTCTCCAGACCAAATCAGCTCTTCTAGGAAAGCAAAATCACTGGCGCTTTCGGTGGCCCACGGAAATCACAGCCTTCAAGGCAGTGTGGTGTGGTGGGGCGCTCTCGGCCGGGGAGTCAGACAAGCTGGGTTCTGACCCACATTTGCCCCATGGGTAATGGTATAATGGGCTCTGGAGTCATTCAGTCGGGGTTCAAAGTCTAAATCTGGCATTTTCTCATCGTGTGACCTTGGGCAACTTCGTTCACCTCTCTGTGCCTCAGTTTCCCCATCTATTAAAAAGAGATTATACCCATCTCTACCTTGTAGAATTGTAGTGAGGATGTGTAAAACATCTGGAACCATACCTGTTTATAAGAAAGGCTGTATAAGTGTTTGCTGTTATTACATACCACCTGTGGCCTAGGGCAATTACCTCTGTGGTTTCGGTTTCCTCAATTGTAAAGCTAGAGGGTTGGGTTTGGCCATATTTCTCAAAATGTAGTCTGAAGACTTCTAGCATCAAAATAACACGGGCTATCAGTTTAAATAAAATGTCTTAGAGTGGGGCCTGGAAAAGGGCTTTTAAAAATGCTTCCAAAGTCATTCTTAGGCATGTTTATTTAATTGTAGCGGTGCCTCTGTAATTAAATGAGCAATATTTGAGCACTGAGCTGCTTTGGGAGGAAGGGAGAAGTTATGCCCTGCAGGCACTGACCCTATAACCAGTGAGTGGAAGCCGAGCCAGAGTTGGACACAGGCTGTGCCCGTCCTTGCTTCCTGCAGAGTGGAATTATGGCTGGAGATGAATGAGCTGCTTTTTTCAAGAATGTCCAGAACGGTCCTGAAATTACCCAATAAAATTTCCTTTCCCAGTTAAATGGCCTTAGGGTGAACCCTTGAATCTTTTTGACAATAAGCATTTTTTAAAAAGTCACTTGTTGGAAATCACAACTAATTGCTCCATCTTCTATGCCCTCATCCACATTATTTCTATCCTATAGTAATTTGCATCCTACTATATTATAGCGAATACCATGTGTATCTCTCCTGGGAAACACGAGCTTCCTAAATTTAGGCCAGAGCCTCATTCATCTTGATATTCTTCTCTCTCTTCCTTCCTTGCGCTAGCATTGTAGCATAGTGATTTGCATGTGATTGTCCTATTATACATGTTTGTTGAATGAATCAGCAGAAGATCCAGTTTGAACTGAGTTCCTGGGATGGAATTTACAAGTGGATGATCCTAGAGCATGCACTGTAACCGATAAGACCCACTGACACAAAGGCAGTGGAAAAAACCCTGCCTCCATCACAAAGGCCTCTGCAATATTAATACAGTGGAAGAGATAAATCTTAATTAGTAGCAGGAAAAAGTGATGATGTATCAAGGTTCTCAAAATGTCAGACAGTTGCTGGGCAATCAATGCATTTATACCCACAATCCATTGCACTGTGATACTGAAACCAATACTGCTAATTAAAGGTGTAATGACAATCAGCCAGATCACTGTTAATTGATTCTTAATACTTCAATTACTTGTTTTTATGCCAGTTGAATTTAATCAAAAGGGGTCAGAAGGTACTATAAGACTTATAATTTTAAAAGGATTTGTATGTATTAGCTTTTAGGTGCATCTTTTTCAAAATCCGAGTGAAAGGATAGCTATATTTATGTACACTTTACTCACTAATTAAAGCTTTTGGAAGGTGAAGATAATTCTTGCTGACAAGTAGATATAAATATTTCGTCAATAAGAAGAACATGCTATTGCTCCTTAGACTTTGGTTGCATATTCTATTTCTTGATCCCCTGCTAGAAAATAACCCTTTTTTTCTAACTTGAGAAAAACTTTCAATTGATCATGTGGTCCCTTTTGCCATTGTCGTCTTTTCCCTTTCCTGTCATTGACAAGTCAGGGGGAGCAGTGGTTTGCAGCTCCGCTGGTACCTTCACCCCTACAATGTGACTTCTGCCTCCATTGCTTAGTATCACTAGCAAAATGAAATGGCTTTTTCCTAGTCCTCAGTCTTTTGGTAGCTTTTAACCTTACTGACCACTCTTTCTTTGGAACTTGGCCCTCCTAACCTCTCTGCCAGAATATTTTCCAGAAGGGGATTAACACAGTCTGCAAGATAGGCAGGGAATAAGAGCATGGGGGCCTACTGTGTTTAAGAGGGTAAGGAAAACGCTGGGGCAGAATGGTGGCTCCTTCCCTGGAAGAGGCCAATCAATGGTCAGCAGGTTAGAATACCCAGGCCAAAAGGCAATGGGAAATTCCAGTCCAATTCCAGGCCCATGTCCATATTTAAAGGGGCAGGGTGGGAGAGATCTCTGAGAAGGTGGTGTGCAAACAGGGGATTTTAGATGCAGAATAAGGCTATTTAATCAAGTCGACAGAGGTGAAAAAAAAAGAAACATCAGGAAATCAGCCCAGTCTTGGACATAGGGTTGGCAGGATAAAGAAAAAGCAGGCTCCCAACTGGCTGTCTGAGGAAGAGCACTGGGCTTTTCCTGGGTACTAGACATAGGATAGATGCTCCATTTGGCGTTAACTGGAGAGCCCTCATGTGGAGTAGTGACTTGGAAAACTCCCTGTTTCTCCTTTACTCCTTTACACAACACCCTGACAGCAGATGTGTGGGTTTTCTACACTAAACATTCCTGACACTAATTGTCTGTGGTTAATGTAGACTCCACAGGTTAAGGGCTCAGTTCCACAGGATTGCCAGCCCGCACTTCAGACACCAGTCTCAAGTAGCAGGTCCCCAGGTTCCATGGTTACTGACAATTTCTGTCTGAATTGGCTATAAATCAGAGGTTTCTTGACCTCTTTCATGGATTAGATAACTTGCTAGAACAGTTCACAGAACTCAGGGAAACATTTACTTATGTTACCGGTTTATTATATAATAAAGGACGTGATAAAGTATACAGATGAACAGCCAGATAAAGAGATACACAGGGTGAGGTCTGGAAGGGTCCCAAGTGCAGTAGCTTCTGTTCCTGTGGAGTTGGGGTACACTACCCTCCTGGTACATAGATGTGCTCCCCAACCCAGCAGCTCCCCAAACACTATACTATGGAGATTTTTATGAAGGCTTTAACATGTAGACACAATTATTAACTCTGTCTTCATCCCATTTCCCCTTCCCTAAGGAGTTGGGAAGTGGGGCTACAAGTTCTTACCTTCTTATCATGGCTTGGTCTGTCTGGTGACCACCTTCCAACCTGAAGCCTTCGGGAGCCTACCCAGAGTCAACCCATTAGAACAAAAGATTCTCCTATCACCCAAGAAATTCTAAGGGATTTAGGAGCTCTGTGTCAGGAACCAAGGTCAAAGACCAAATATTAGAACAAAAGATAGTCCTAGTGTTCTGACGATTTAGGAAATTAGATTTTAAGGTCTCTGGGCCAGGAATTAGAGACAGAGACCAATATACAGATTTTCTTGTGGACTAGGTGAACAAGGCCACCACTACCCAGAGTCTTCTTTTTTGACTTTCGGATATTTGAAGAAAACCTGCTTGTCAGCTTATACCTACAGTTTGCAGATGACTGCAAGACACTGGGACAGGGCGGACACTCCCATGGCTTCTTCTTGGTCTATTTTCCCCAGTGTTCAGTCCTCATCCTTCTTTCTCATCGCTGATATTCTCCATTTTGGTGATCTCATCTCTGTAGCTCTGTTTGGAGAGGCAACACTTTATGGGGATGGAGGGCTTTGGAGTTAGGCAGACTCAAGCTGGACAAGCTGCCTCCTACTCAGTCTGCTTAAACCACAGTTTTCTCATCTATAATTGGCCTCATTGGGTTTTTGTGAGAATTACATACCATAAGGCATTTGAATAGCCCAGCACAGTAGCAGTCGTATTGCTGGTCCTTGCTTATTTTAAGCTCTTCCTCCCCTCCATCTCCATATCCATATTTTCCAGTTGTGAACTCATTTCCAAGCTCTGGGTTCCATACCTACAGTGGCTTATGGGTGCCACATGGAAGGCTTTCTCCTGGTCAGACACTGTGCTAATACCCTGATTTACATAATCTCAGTTACTGGAATTGTTCTCATTATAGATGAAGAAAGAGAGGCCCAGCGAGATTATGTAACTCGTCCAAAGTCACACAGCTATATTCAAACCCAGGTTCGTTTGACTTGAAGGAGCTTATACTTTTCACATCTACATTTGAACTCATCTTCCCTGATGAGATCTGCTCCTTTCCAGGAGAAGAATCAAAATAAAAACTTCCAGTTCTCTGACTTTTCCTGTCTTAACTTTAACGCCATCCTCTTACCCTTCACACCTGTGCATATTCAAGCAGTCATTATCTGTCCAGATCATTATTCCTCCACAGTGTCCCCCTTTCTGTTCTCCTTCCACTGTCGCCCTGCCTTGGTGCTCAGCCACCAGGTGGGGATTCCCAATCTGCTGCCAGGAGTCACATTTCTTCTTGATTGTTCTTTGCAGGGCATAGCACAGTGGTGAGCAGGGCAAACTCTGGAGCAACTGCTAACTGTGAATACTGGCTCTACCTGTTACTAGCTGAGTGGCCACGGGCAAGTCACGGTGACGACTTTGTGCTTTAGTTTCCTAGTGTCTACCTCAAAGCGTTGTCATGAGGATTAACTTTGTCAATATTTACAGAGCGCTTAGAATTGCATCTGCAACACAATAAAAATAAATTGCAACCAGACCAATTGTCCAATGCTGATCTTGGAATTCTCTCCAGAAACTCCTTAATTTAACCCTGAAGAATTCAAGGCCAGAGTTATCCCAAAATATCTGTCCAGCCTGACCCTGTTGTTCCCCCAGAGAACCCCTCTGATAGTTCTCATCTGATCAAACTTACCTTGTGCTTTCCAGATCTCAGCCTTGCACACCTGATTCTTGGCTTGCCCTTCCCTCTCCTGTGCTCTTACTCATCTTCCAGGTCTCCTCCTTCTCCATGCAATCTCCTTAGTAAACAGTGGTGGCTTCTACCTGAGACTTAGAGCTTATCCCACTCATTGTGTAATTAATTGTGACTTGCCATGTGATATTTCTTATATTGCATTATTGTGCATTTTTGTCTAATTTGTCACACTATTTATTTGTCTATACAATTTAATTATACCGTTCATGGTGGGTAGAGACCCTGCTTTTTGCTTCTCTGTATTCCCTATTGTGTCTGGAATAATATCTTGCACATCACAGATGTCCTGTAAACATTCGTTATTGAACCAGAAACCATTTTAAACAAAAATAGCTGACATGAGGTTAAAAATAACAAAATTATGTGTAACTTGGTTTCTTAGTGAAATCTTTGTTTAATTTGTAAAGTTTAGAAATTAACAATGTATTTATCCTATTTGCTACCTTGAAATAAAAAAAATGTTAGAAGTTATAGAACTTTATCATTTTCTTGAATTGTAAAATGATATGTAAATTGAATATTGTTTGACTAAATTATTTACATTTGGATATTTTAATATATGAAAGAAGCTTTAAATTTTTTTTGAAACATGGCCAAAAGTCAAGAATATAAATAATCAACTAATTTAGTAATTTTAAGATTAGATAGAAGCTAAAGAAACCTCAGCATTATTTAGTTCTCTTTGCCTTTAGAAGGAATCGGCACCTATCCATAAAATCTATGCTTGCTTTCTTTTCTTTTTTCTTTTCTTTTCTTTTCTTTCTTTTCTTTTCTTTTTTTCTTTTCTTTTCTTTTCTTTTCTTTTCTTTTCCTTTTCTTTTCTTTTCCTTCCTCTTTCTCTCTTTCTCTTTCTACCTTTCTTAATGCTCAGCTTAGTCAACTAACTATTCTAATTTTCAATACCTTTTCAGAAATAGAATTCTATCTATCATGTTAAGATAACCCAAATTCTCCTTATCAAAAGGCTAAATGGAAAGAGGAGGAAAAGGGGAAGGAACAAATATGTTATTTCTACGACTAGTACAATTCTGTAGTATTGCAGCTAGGGACCCAGTCATCTGCCTGGTATAAGCCATTTATTTAATCTTCTTAATCTTTTCTTTGTGCTGAAAAATTCTAGATTCTTGAGCTTTTTCAAGAACTTATTCTCTACGACTTAAATTTTGTGGCTATCTTTTAAACCTTCTTTAGTTTCACAATAAATATGAAGTTTCTGGTATCTAGTGCTTTTTCTAAAGGAATTTTTTTTTTCACTGGAATCTATCCTCCTCCCCTTTCTTTTAATGTAATGATGAGTTGAACAAGAACTAAGGGAGTCATCAGGTTCTGTTCATTCTTCCTCTTCAGCACAGGTCTCTGTGTATGTACATGTGTGCATGCAGTCTTCTCTCAAAAGACCAACTTTTAGCTAATATCAGTATGAGATGTCTAAACTCTCCTTCTAGAATAAAGTTTTGGGCTCTGGGAGCCTGGCTTGGTGGAGAAAATAGAATAGGGTTATGGTGAAAACATGGTCTAGAGCACGGGAATCTTCAAGACCATTTTGTCCAATCTTTCCTAGTAGACATCTGTTGTTTTGCCCACATAGTATCCTTTCGCTGTTTATCTGGGAGAAGTCCCATTTCCTATGGGGAGCTCATTTCATGTGACCTGAATGGGGCAGACCTGGCCCCCATCTCACAGGAGTGAGTATTGACTCATGTTTGGCCAATCAGAGGGCTCCATCTTCTGATTCATAGTGATTGGTTCAGGGCTGGACATATGACCCAAGCCAGACCAGTCAGAGTCCTCCCTGGGTCATTAATTTGGAGCTGTGAGTTCACTGGGGGAACTATACATTGTATAGTCACTGTGGGTAGCTGGTGGCCATCTGGTTTTTCATGTAGAGAGGTCCTGTTAGAAATACAGAGAGAGATCTCTGATTGAATCCTTTGAGTGATGCCTGAAATCAATCTATTCTTAGACATGTCTGGAATCTAAGCAAAGAAACTACCTTTTAAAAAGGCTAGTTTGAAAAAAGCTAGCTTGAGTTTGTTTCCTTCACTTATAAACAGTGTCCTGACTAATACACTTCTCATTTTATACACGAGGACACTGAGAGCTAGAGAGCCGAAGTGACTGCAGTAGCTTCTTAATTAGAATTCCTGCTACTGGGTTGAGATTGCACCTTTTCCCTCACTTACAGTCCACTCCTCCTCTTTGCTCCCTGATGGCAGAGTGATCTTTTTAAAACACATATGTGAATGTGTTATTGCACTCTTTCTGGTGCATCTTTGAGGACTCTCTCGTTGCCTATGCTGAATACAACTGAGGCTTCCCAGTATGGCACACAAGAGCCTTCAGAATCAGTTCTGCTTATGTCCCCACACTCCTACCTCTTCTTCTCCTTGATATGTATTCTCCAGCTTTGTTAAAGTACTTATGGTTTCCCAAGCATGTCATGCCATTTTATGCTTCCTTCTTTTGCCACCTAGAACTCCCTCTGTCTGAAAAGCTTTTTATATCCTCTGCAAACTTTGCACTTTCATTTGTCCTTCAAAATTAACCCAATAAAATAAGTGAACCCTGTCATCATTGATGGGGCTAGGTATCTAATTTGAATTCCAGTGACTTCCCTGAGATGACTCGGCAAGTAGCCAGGAATAGAATCCAAGTCTCCTGACTTTCAGCCCAATGTTCTCCTTCTGTCTCACAATGATTTTGACCTGGAAAAAGGTTCAGTGGACCCTTAATTCTGCACCATTTACAAAAGCACATTAGTTTCACTGGATCTACACCATAAATAATCCCCACCCTGGCATCTGGAATGGGAGCAGCAGACTTCACTATACTATCCTATACTATACTTCACTATAGGACTTTTAATGTACCACTGATTATATGTTCTCTTTCAGGTTATGCTAATACTGTAAAATGCACGAAGTATAGTGGTAGCTCTGGGCTCTAAGCACCTGGTCTCCTAACAGCATAGCAAATAATAGTAAACATGCTATAAGTCTTAATGAGCTACTTGAATAAAATCATTTCTGTATAATCATGACACTATTATTAATAATATCAGTCATTATGGACAGGTCTCTGGGCCCCACTCTGGCCCAATTAAATAAGAACTGCAGAGGCTGAAATCAGGTCTTATGTTTTTAAAAGCTCCTGTGGTGATTCCAAGGCACAGTCAGGGTTGACAACCATTGGCTTGTCACTTTCTCCTTGAGAGGTGGTCTGGGCAGAATTTATAAAAGTTTTGAGCTATGGACAAAAATTAGAGTATAAAGAAAAGACATGACTTATTCTAAAAGAGTTACAAAATATATTTACTTTTTAATTGTTAAGGCTAAATGTTGTCTCAGGCTAAACTATTTTCTTCATCCCTTTTGAACAGGCAAGTTCCTTACTTGCTGGCTCAGATAGCCAGGTCAATAGTGTGTGTTTTCCAGGAACCACTACAGCTTCCTCCAAATGGCTTTGTTCTACAGATTTCCCCCACCAAAAACAGCCATCTCATTTATCTTTGAAAAGAGAATTTTACTTGCAATGGTAAAAAAAAAAAAAAAAAAGTTCTTAAGGTTATTATCATCTCTAAGAGAATTTTTTCTAACAATTATAAAATAATTTTTAAAAATAAGAAAGAAGTGGGGAGATAGAAAAGGGCAAGGGGGATTAAATATATGGTGACAGGAGATTTGACTTTGGGTGGTGAACACAGTGCAATGTCCAGATGATGTGTTTTTGAATTGTACACTTGAAACTTATATAATTTTTATTAACCAATGTCACACCAATAAAATTTCAAAATTTATTAAAATTTTTTAAATTTAAAATTATGTTAAATTACAAAATACATAAAGCTTATAGAAAAGAGCATAAAATATAAATTATAAGTGAAAGGAGATCCCATGACCCATCGATTCTACTCCGTTAACAAGAGAATAGATAAGCTGTGATATATCTTATGAAAAGGAATACTACTCAGCAAAACAAACAAAAACAACAGAGAAAGAGCTGCTGATAAACGGTACAACCTGGATCAATATTTAAAAACAATACACTGATTGAAAGAAGCCCTAACACCAAAAAGTACATACTGTATGATTTTATTTATGTGAAATTTTGTGAAATTTATATGAAACTTGGCAACTGGCAAAATGAACCTGCGATAGAAGTTTGGCCAGTTATTACTTCTCAAGGGGGGTGAGAATTAAGTGGGAATGGGCACAAGGGAATTTCTGGGGCTATGGCAATGTTTTGTTTCTTGTTATGCACTTGACAAAATTAGACTGAATGGTACACGTAAGATCTGACCACTTTAACTAAATGACACATCAACTAAAAAATAACATTAAAGAAGAAATTTTATAAAAATAGTATTACCTTGAGGGATCCTTAAGAGTAAGCTACAGAGTCTTACTCGTTTCTTATTCTCTATTTATTTTAATATCTGCAACAGAGTACAGATAAATGTTTGTCAAATAAAGAGTAATAATATCCCGTACTCATTCACATTCATCATCTTAGTTAATCCCTGTAGTAACGCGGTGAGTTTATAGATGAGGCCCAGAGAGGCAATGAGAACCACCTGAGGTCACATAGCAGGTGGTGGTATAAGCAGGATTTATACATGGGTCTCCGTCACAATCATCTAACTCTAAATTTAATGCTAAATCCATGAAATTCCAATTTATGACATTCAAATAATCATTGCATTTTTCCTGGTCAGTCTTGTTAATTGAACATGTATTATGCATACATAACTTCTAAATTTAAAAAAATTATGATAAAATTATTTAGAAACTTGGCATGATTTAATTGCCCTTTAATATAAATTCTACCACAATGTGGCATTCTCCATAGATTTCAAACAGGATTTGGGATAAGTATCTCCTGGCTATAGGTATCTTACATAAGAGGTAATTGAAAATCAGAGATAAAGGGAAATCTTTCCCTGTCTTTAGTCATTAAAGCTACTGAGTAGAGCAGACTTTCAGGTAGGCCCTGCTGATGTTTAACGGTGCTGGTTTATGAAGAAATCCCACTGTCCACTGTCAATCCTTAACTTTCTGGCCCAGAGAAATCCTCTCTCCACTGGATTTAATAGTAACTAACCTTATGGCAATGTAATAAAAATCAGCATGTGGTTGGCTTTGATGCTGTTGGCTCTTTAATGTGAAAGTAAGAGGAATCAATTCCTATTTATTCAACACCAGTTGTGGGCCAAGAGCTCAATGCTTTATGTTTGATTTCTCCTTTAATCCTTACATCAAAATGAAGTAGGTACTCTGGTCTCATTTTACAAGTGAAAAAACTGAGGCTCCAAAGGTTTGCGTATACTGGCTAAGGTCATATAGCTGGTAAGTGGCCAAAGCCAGGATTCGAACACTGCTCTTCTTCACACTCAGAATATGTTCCATTTGCTACTTCTGTGCTGTCTCCAGGATTCTGCCTGATGCTAAATGCCAACCACAGTTTTAGAAGGGGTAGTAAACAGAATAATGCCTCCCTCCATCCCACAAAGACGTCCACATTCTAAGCTGCAGAACCTGTGAATAAGTTACCTTACATGGCAAAAGAGACTTTGAAGATTGAATAAATAAAGGATCTTGAGATAGGAAGATACCTTGGATTGTCCAATGTAATCACAAGTGTCCTTATAAGGAAAAGAGGGAGGCAGGACAGATTGGGGTCAGAGTTAGAAAGAGATGTGAAGATGCTGTGTGCTGGTTTTGAAGATGGAGAATGGGCCACAGCCAAGGGATGCAGGTGGCCTCTAGAAGCTGGAAAAAGCAAGAAAAAAGATTTTCCACTAGAGCCTCCAGAAAGAAAACAGCCCTGCCAACACTTTGAATTTGGCCCAGTAATACCTATTTCAGTCTTTTGAACTCCAGAACTATAAGGTAATAATATTGTGTTATTTTAAGCTACTAGGTTTGTGTTAATTTATAGCAGCAATAGGAAATTAGTACAGAAGGGCAAAGCAGTAAGGCAATACATAAATTATCTTCTTTTGACTCTTTAAAGGAACAAATTTAATCTTCTCTTTTAATAGCTTGTATCTTGATTAGAAATCCTTATGGCTAATACCAAGTTAAAATATGCTTGCATTGTAAGAGTCTTAGTGATGTAGAAGGAATCCAAAATTGTCAAGGCTTTTCTATGGAAATGACAATAACAAGGTAGGCGGCACTGAAATTCATAAGAGTAATGAAATAATTTGATAATTTATTACTTTATTATTGTGGACATTATCTGACTTCCCATCTTAACTCACAATATTATTAAATTTAGTCATCATGTATTTAACAATGCCTACTATGCAGCAATAATCATTCTCTGTATATCTGTAGGGACGTAGGTAAGTAGACAGATAAACCGACACATACGAATTCTGTAGTGCCTCAAATTCTGACAGGCAGATTTTCATTTTAAGTATTAGTTCACTTACCATCTTTGAATTAGGAGGATGTATAAATGTTTAAAAGTTTATCAGGTATCTGATTACAATAGAATATAAATAATTCAATATAGAAAATTACCCCTTTAGAGTTAATAGAAGTGGCAAGTAATATAAATTCGATATAATATAAATGAGTAACTTCAATTTTATACTAAGTGGCTTTGATGATTAATCTTTTTTTTTCAAAAAAAAAAAAAAAGAACTAGAACTCCTGCCAGAGAAAGAACACTCTGACATCGATTAGATCTTATAAAAGTTTGATTCATTTTTTTTCTATTAGAGTTCATTTTGAAAGTTAGAAGAATATCTTGATGATAAGTGATGTGAAAAATCGTTCACACAGTATAACCATCCAGTTAGAATTCAAAGTCCCAATCAAATTGCAAGGCTGCTCATTTATCACTAGACCTGCATAACTGGGAACCCAAGGTTTGGTCCTGTTGGCTGTGAGGGGCTGCCTAGGGCCTCAATTATTGGAGAATTTAACTATATCTCACTTGGCCTAAGTGCGCTATTCCAGAAGTTCAGCAATCTAGATGACCTCTCTGAGCTTCTTTTTTGACTATTAAATGGAAGGAAATGTTTTCCAAAGTCTCTTCAATTGTTAAAATGATATTTGATTCCAATGAGTGAGCCATAGTTTTGCTGGGATTTTCTCCCCACTAAGAGTGGTTTTAATACAACTATTAATTAATTATCAATTAACACTGTATTGGCTCAATCTAGTTGATGTATACTGACAGAGCACCTGCCATATTTAAGAACTTTGCTACATGCAGTTGAAAAATAAGGATAAATATAAGACACAGAGGACCCATCCAGTGCTTTTGTATGAATTATGAAATGCTGTAGAACTGGGTGAGCGACTTTGCCTTTGTCGTCATTAGACAAAATTTTCCTTTTCTTTGGGTAGATGAAGCTCCACGCCAGTGCACATGTGTTGGTGAATGGAGCACGAGCTAGATTTTAGCTCCTGCTCTCTCCTTGACTGGATGACTTTGGACGGTATAAAACCTCCCCAATCACACTTAGCAACTGAGGAAAGAACAGTCCTCACTTTGTAATCTAGTTGGGGAAATAGCACATCTACTCTGCATCCAGTTCTTACAAGTTACTTCTAGTGGGTGCATTGCTGATTCAGTTCAGATTAAATCAGAACTACGGTAATTTCATTCTTAACAATTCTTGTGAGGAAAACACCATATGGCTGTTTGCAAACTGTTTTGTCAAGTTTGTTTTTAAATATTCAAAATGGTTATGAATTTCAAAAGTCTTGCCAAAAAAAAAAAAAAAAAGAGGTTGCTAAATGTCATCTATCTATTTAGCAAACATGTTTTGAGAACTATTGCCAGGCACTGGAGATCAGTAGTTGATGGTAAACAAGACAGCCACCATTCCTGCCTGCATGAAGAAATATTCTGGGGAAAAAAAGTAATAAAATAGAGACACTCTAGATCCTGAGAGAGAGTCTTGTTCTTTGCTAATATCAGGGACTTACTGAGCAGGAGGAGTTGGAGCAGTGATGTAGATGGTTGCCAAGGAAACCTTCCCTGGTTGGACAAATAATATGTGTGGGACTGTGGATGTGCAGATGTGCGTATCATCATACTTAGCCTTTGTACTCTGACTTTGAAAGGAAAGGAGACTGAAGTCTTCACTTTGATAGGCAGTTAGAGAGTGCCAGAGGTACTTAGGAGAATTAAAAAGACTAATTAATTGGTCTTCCTGAGAAGGAGTAAGCAGATAGTTAAGACTTTAGAGGCCAAAGCATCTCTGAAGTCACAGTGGAAGCAAATGTGAGAGCTTTCCTTGGGAGCTGTGTGTGTGCATGAAACCTGGAGGGTTCTGACACCGAAGTAAGACAGAGAAATGTCTATACTTGTCTTTTACTTAGAAGAGCCAGTTATTGAAAACAACTCATTCAGCGTTGTTTCACCAACATATAATAATATTCTTAATATATTTAAATGTTTTTATTTTGTCATTCTCTAGTCTATGCCATATCTTTCCACTCAAAGTTATGCATAAACCTTAAAAATACTCAAATCCTTTGATCTAACAAGTCTACACCTAGGACTTTAACCTAAGATCAACAGTAGGTATACAAGGATTCGTATAAGAATGTTAAGATGTTGATTGTAGTAGTTCTTAAACATGAGAAAACTGGAAACAACAAAATATTCATGGGGTAGCCACATAATAAAAAGAGAAATGGTTAGTAACAACTACATTGTAGACTAATGGTTCTCACATGAGAGGCACATGATATTCTCACTCATCCAAGCAGCACTAATCTACCAGGAAGTTTTAATTTGAGGGTGGGATTCTGCTGAGATGTAGCTTGGGAAGGAAAGTGTAACTTGAAAAGGGTCTTTGCTGGTGATTCTGATACCCTGAGTGTGGGCATATCCCCTTTTAAGAATTTATTGTACTTAAATAATTGTATACCTACTACTGTAATACTTCTAAAAACTCAAAAAATCAAACAGTAGATGGTGAACTCTGGTAAAACATACACACATTTAAAAAAAATATCTTAAAGAAAGATACTAAAATATTGATGATAATTAGTTCTGGGGGCAAGATTATAGGTGATTTTATTTGCATGTGTGTCATTTTCTGTATTTTTCAACATTTTGTTTACAAATGTGTACTACTTAATGACCAGAGAAAAGGAAAACATTCTTGAATTTAAAAAGGATGCAAAAGTTAAAGTAGGAGTTGCTCTTTTCTAAAGATTTCTGAAGGGTATTGATTTGGACAGAAAATAAGCAATAAAAAAAATAAGTCCATGGATTGTTTATTATACTTGTTCAGTCTCTTAGTTATCCATAGCTTAGGAAACCCCAGCTTTTGTCTTACAGTAGAACTAAACTCAAACATTACAGCCCCTCCTAGCTGCTACCCAAATTTTACGACCAGTGACTAAGAAAGTAACCTCGAATGTGATGGCAAACACCTTAGTTCTCTTTCAAGTCAACTTTGAATCTGAGCGAATTTTTGGAGAGTCAAATGGAGAGTCCAAACATAGCCAGGGCCCTGTGGAACATCCTATGGTGACACATACACAATGCTATACGCAGGTATATGTGTTACCATTGATGTGGAGAGCTGGTAACACATATACCTGCCTATAGCATTGTTTCACCAACACATAATAATATTCTTAATATATTTAAATGTTTTTATTTTGGTCATTCTCTAGTCTATGCCATATCTTTCCGCTACCTCTCTCTTTTTTCTCTCAGCACCTTGAGGATAATTTTCCCAGGGGATTGAACTTTTCCTTTTGGGGGTAGGGTTAAAGATTGGAGGGTAATGAGTTGTGGAAGATCACTGAACCAGGAGGTCAGATGCTTGGGTTCTAGACCTGGCTCCACTCTTTAATTTCTTTTTCTTTGTCAGCAAAATGAAGATAAGAGTGTCAGCCCTTTTTGCCTTCAAGAATTTCTCTAAGAATTGAATGAGATAACGTTTGCAAAAGTGTCATGAAAGCTATAAAATGTTAAACTTGAATAGGGTAGTATTACTTTTTGAAGGTAAGCAGCCTAGATTTTCTATAATCTGAGGCTTAAGGGGCCTACTGATTGTAAAATTGCTGTGGCCAGTCCCTGTGAAGAGCAGCAGCCTCTTGCCTCATGGAGTCATTTCCTCCTCATTCAAAACCATGGATGGCAGGACCAGGGTTTGTGCCCACCTATCTCTCTCAGCTTCAACCTACACAATTCTCTTTCTGCTTCCTAAGTTCTGGCCGTACCACAAATCTTTCAGTTTCTAGAATATGTTTTTGCCCTAATGCTCTCTACTCTCTGGAGAAAAAAATGACACTGTGCTTCACTCAGCCAGGAGCACTCCCTTCCTCTTTCATCTCTTCTTCTCACCTCCTTGCATGACCCCTTAGTACAATGCTTCTCAAGGTGTGGTCCCCGGCCAGGAGCAGCCGCATCACCTGGAGACTTGTTATAAACGCACATTCTGGGGCTCTTCCCCACAACCTATGTCTGAATTTGGGGCTCAGAACTCTGTTTCATGAGCCCTCCAGGGAGTTCTTATGCACCCTAATATTTGAGAACCACTGTACTGTAGCTATGATTCTCAAACTTCTCTGCACATTAGACTCATCTCGGAACCTTTTAAAATTGCTGGTACTCAGAGCCACACTCCAGAACAATTCAGAGTCTCAAGGGGGCGGGACCCAGGAATCAGTATTCATAAATCTCCTAGTTGATTCCAAAGTGCAACCAAGTTGGAGAACCACCTCGCGGCTACATTACCTCTGTCTGTCTCGGGCTCCCATGGTACCTTGTACTTCTCTTCTGTAACATTCATGAACAAGAGTCTGCTTTACATCACTAGGATCTGTTACACCATGACACCAGTCAATGGTGATAGAATGAATCCGACTGTGCTTTGATTAGAGGATATGTTAGAAGAATTAGTTAAAAAATACTAACACCAAAAAATTTCAACATGGTGTTATCTAAAATATGATTGGGACAAGATTATGGCAATATCATATAGTTCCACAGAATTTACGATGAAGGCAGATGGTTCTTTACGTAGAGAGAAGTATAAAAGTGTAGGAACGACCTCCACCCCCCACGCACCTGGAACATGACCCATACCAAAAGCAGACAAAAAGCTCAGTCTTTGCCTTTTTCCCTTCAGGCATTCTTTCTCTCATGTCCTTTCAGACACGAGTGAGCTCTGTGTGTATCCAGTGTGTGTGTTTGTGTTCATGTGCCATAAAACAGATGAATTCTAGACCCCCAAGTTTTTAAAACTGCAAATTAAACACATTGCCTGTTTTTCAGTGGCTGCTCTGTTTAGGACAGACTTAATATCCAGAGATCCTATCTCCTTTTACCATTACAATCTGTTTTGTTTTTTTTTTTAAAGTACCAGCTGGTGACTTTGGTTCTCATTTAACTTAGAATGCCATTTGGAATTGAGGGATAAAATCCATGAAATGAAAATGTGGATATTAAAATAGAGCAGAAAATGGATTATTTGGTCCTGCTAAAAATGCATCTGTTTAGAGTAAAACTTAATAGGATGCTCTTTGGAAAAATTATTTAGGGGAAGAACCCAAAATTTAGCTCTTTTTCCCCTTCCTTTGTTCTTTAGCCACCAAGCACGGTGCCTGGTGTCCATAAATGGATGGAGGAGACTAAAAAGGTTAACCTGCAGTAATTCATTTTTGTATTTTATAAAATGCTTTGCTAGTTTTGAAATGTTTCTGCTGTATAAAGAGTTTAAAATTTAAAATCTTTATTTCTGATGTCCTTACTTTCTGAAGGTGTTTTTACTTGGGGTGTGTGTGAACTTGTGCATAGATGTGGGCATATATGCTTATGAATGAACATGATGAAGTTCTTATTATTTCTGGCTCTTTGGAAAAATAAATATTATATATAAATTTCTCAGTTATATTAATTGTCTTTGTTACATAAAGAAATTACTTTCAATCTTCATTCATTCATTTATCTATTCATCCATCCAGTGAATCCTTTCTTTCAACATTATATAGCCATGTACCAGGCCCTATGTTAGGCCTTGGGTATATAACCTGATAAGTACAACCTTTGTCCTTGTGTTGCTGATCATGTAGTGATATCAGCACCTGCAAAAGTCATCTATGACATTATTTTGCTTCTAGATTCTTGAGCCATTGCTCAATGTGTGTATTTCTCATTCTTGATACCATATTATTATTGATACCACTCTTTTTATAATCATGGTATCATTATTATGTATTATTATTCTTGATGCCATAATTTTCCCTGCCATTCTTAGATGAATCTTTTAAACAAGCTATCTTCCAACATTATCAGTATATCCCAGAACAATTGGACTCCCAGAATCAGTTGATGATTCTAAAGTAACACAAATTAAAGGTCCATTCAGCGAAAGATCTCCTTGGAGAGAACAAACGATACACTTCATAACTTGTGAATTTAAAATTTTCATGGTGCTTTAGTAGTTACCTCCATTAAAGATAGCAGCTCAAGCAAATTAAAAACAATTCTATCTCGTTTGCCTATTGTTATTTTTTAAGCCTGATATAGAAGAAAAATTATGCAAATGGATGTCAGGCTGTTGCTACTGCACTGACGGGGAATGTGTTATAACTCGTTTCTTAGATAGAAACACTTAATCAGAAGCATATCAGGCTATCAGCCATTTGCAGAAGCATGTCCCTTCTTTTAGATGGTGTTTTGAGCAAATAAATATTGTCGGGATTGAGGTAGGGGATAGGGAGTTATTGAAGGAAGGCAGGATAAATTACTGGGATTCTATCATCTGGAAGGGCTTGGGGCAGATCCCTGGTAAATATGGTTTAGGCAGTCCTTTGCTGGGGCCTGAGCCGGCTGTCAATGACCTCCAAGACTATATCCTGCTAGCCTTCCTGTTCTGCTCGTTCTGTGAAAAACTGCCAGGACAATCTCTCTCAAAGAAAATTTCCAATTTCACTCCACTGTTTAAGAACTTGGTGTGGCTCCCTATTACCTCTGGGATCAGATTTTAACCCTCCAGTCTGCCTGAAACTGCTGTCATCCATTGACTCCTGTGAACTGATTCAATTTCATCTCTTTTTTCTTTATTAGTTTCAAGTATACAGTAGACAGTTATATAATTTATGAAATGATCCCCCTTATTACTCTATCGTCCTTCTGGCTCTACACATAGCCATTACATTACTACTGACTGCTTTCCCTATGCCATGCTTCCCATCTCCAGAACCCTCTATCAGTTACTAATTTGTACTTCTTTAAACCCTCACCGCTTTCTCCCAAACCTCCCCACTTCCCTCTCCTCTGGCCATCATCTGATTGTCCTCTATTTGTGGGTCTTCAACTTCATCTCTTGATTATATTTATAGCCCTTCTATTTGAACCAGATGTTTTCATATCCTATTCATTCATTCATTCATTCATTCAGCAAATAGATGGGATGATCGATAAGTTCAGTCCAACTATAAAATTCTATGATTCTACCAGCTATAATGTGAGTATCTATTATGTGCAAATACTGTGAGGGATACAAGAACATAGAACACATCTTAAGATTCTATGGCAGGAAATGGAAACACAAAAGTGTTTTACTAGCAGAGGTAAAATCTTTCTTCTCTGAACCACACTCTTATATCTGCATCTTCTGAGCGTTCTTTCTTGGCTCCAGATTTCCCTCCTGCCTCATCTGCAATAATCCTTTTCACTTCTTCCTTCAAAACCATACCTAAATTTATCTGCTCCAAGAAGCATTCCTGCTGGAGTCTTGGTCTTGGGTTGAATAGACTCTTCTTCAGAATTTATGGATGCAGCTAATTTAATATTATTTGGCTCTTGCTACCTGCTGCTTCGCAGTCTTCAGCTAATTTTACATGGAACTGCTCACTGCAGGCAAACGGGCCCTGCCTTTGTGTTCCTAGCTCTCCCTCTGTCTTCTTAGCCCAGTGCTCTACACACAGCCCAGGATATGCTGCTGAATGCCATTGAAAAGTCACTTTTCTTTCCTCAGGAATTTAGATCAGAAACTCATGGCATATCCCCTGGGTACATCTGCAGCTCAGAAACGTGAACCTGCCTACAGGCCTTGACCGAGCCCCTGACTCAGAAAAAGATGATCAGATTGATTGTGCAATATCTAGAATGAAGGAGCAATGCAATCTAAAGTAGAGGAAATATAAAATATTACATGAGATGCATATGGGGCCTGGGAGAACAGTTTCGATTCTGCTGCTTGTGCTAGTAGGAGACACTAAATAGATCAGGTTCACTACCAATTACCGTCACGTTAATCTTGGCTAATAGTGAAGCAAAACCCCCAAGGATTTGGTAGATTTATCAACCCTTCCCCACAATAGCTATCTGAGGCTAACATCATTTGGAACGGGGGGCAGGAGAAAATCCTCTGGTGACAGCGTGTCATGTATTCTGGTGCATGCACTCCTCAAAGGCAATTTCTGGGCCTGAAATGTTCTGCTGTTTTTTGGAGGAATGAGAATCCAATCTCAGATGAGCCGGATTCAGGAAATAGGTCATCGATATGAGTGGCAGTTATTTTTCTCCCAGTTTTCTTCTGTGCTTGCTTTCAATTGCTTTTCTGCAAAGGACAGACACAGCTGCCGTGGCTGGTAGGCAGTCAAGGGGGTGACAGACACTCTAGCCTCAGGCCCTTGTTAGGCACCACCCAGATTCCTGTGTCCTCAGGACCAGCATCTGCCTTTTGCCTAGGCTGTTAAATTCCTATTAAAGGAGTGCAGAAATACCACTCCTTAAGCATTGCTTTTTACGCACATGCGTGCACACGCGCGCGAACACACACACACACACACACACACACACACACCCCATAGTTCATAGCCACTTGATTTGCCACCTGCAGTTTGTAATAGAACAGACCTGTGGGATTATAAACCACTTTATTTCTGCACAGAATTTCTCAGCTTGAGGCCAAATTGAAGAGCATTAGTCATCAGTAATTTGCAGTTTTTAATGCATTTCACTCAGAGATTTAAGGCAACTAATGCTAAGATAAATTTCCCCATGCTTTAGTGAGGAAATAAAAAAAATCTGATCATTCAGTTAATCATTTGTCATAGCTGTGGTTATGTATTATTCCTCAGTGACTGTAACATCGTGACTGATTTGTGATCTGGTAACATGATAATCTGAATGATATTAGATCAATTAAATTGTGCCGCAATTCCTTCCTTCCCACCCCTGCACCATATTGGTATAGGTTTCAAATTCAAATTCATGGAATGCCAGAGAAGGGAACTTAGAGATAAACCTAGAGAAATCTTTAGAGTTGCCCAGGGAGCTCTGTCAAGAGATCATTAGCGTTGCACAGGGAGCCAGTTCTCAGTCTCTCACCTGGAGATTCACTGTCAGCTGCTCTGGGTTTGAACAAGAACAGTGAGTGGTGCTTGGAACAAACTTTGAGACATAGTGATTAGCTCAACCATCTCATTTTTCAGATGAGGAAAATGAAGTACAAAGTAGTGAAGAGATTTTAGAGATTTGCCAGAATTGCAGAAATATAAGCCTGATGCTCCAGACTAGGTCTTCTGGTTTCCAGTTCAGCGCATTTTCCACCCTCCCAGAGAGGGGTGTGTTTTTCCTGCTCTAGAATTAGCTTGGCACTACCCGCCCCTTCCGCAGCAGAAGCGGAAGAAAGATCTTCAGGTCAGAACTGTGGTCTCTTCCTAGTTTTCTTGCCTGCCTGTAGTGCCACTCCCTGTTTCCTCAACAAGGTGAACTGACCAAACGGAAGTCTAAGGTAAGACCCAACAGTTAAAAAGCAGCCCCCTCTTTTTACTTTCTTTTCTGCTGCCTAAGGGATCCCTCACAAAGCATGATCTCCATCCTCAGGCAGCGATCTTCCTTCTCACATCTTTTCTAATCCCATCCTTGGTACTTCCGATGGTGAATGTTCACCTGACCCTGCCCCACTCTGCAGGCTCCCTCTAACCCCTCGTTATCCACAATAAACAGGATGGTTCCAGAAGTGTCCTCTGAGGGCAAGATATGGGAGCAGAGCCCTGAATGCTAAGAGATTGCCGCAACGCTTGGGCTGGAATAGAGCAGAGGAATGTTTCTAGGCAAGGCAGCAACCAGTACTGGCCCTCGGGCTGGCGGGAATGGGCTCGGTGTGCTGCGGGATTGGGCTCGGCTCCCTCTGCTGAGGGAATGGGCTCATTGTGCTGCGGGGATGCGTGGCGGCCACGGTGAGTGAAGAGTTGACAAGATCAGAGATGGAAAAAGCGGTCAGGTCGTGAAGGGCTTGTGGGCCGCGGTGGGAGAAAGGTGGATCCTGTTCCAAATGCAACGGCGTTTTGTATAACTTTAAAAACGTGTATACTGTTTGGGGCGGGGCCGAGAATGGAAGCGCAAGACAGGCAAGGAGGCTGTGGCGTGGTGGCAGACGTGGATGGTGTGGACACCTGGCCTGTGGTGCCCAGGTGGAAGTGCCTGGCTGAGGCAGTGAGGGGTCCTTTTCTAAACTGCCCCAAAAGCTCCTTGGGGCCTTGCAGTGGCCTTAGGGGTGGTGGTGGCAAGTGTCTGGATTCAAGAATGTACTTTTATTATAAAAAAAGTTTTTAATTAAAGCATTCATTTTACTTCTTTATTTTAAAACAGATATTTTGAGACAGAATTTACATACCATACAATTTACATACCATACCCGTTTGAAGTGAATGACCTGATAGGTTTTAGTATATTAGATTATTAATTTTTTAAAATTATGGTAAAATACATATAACATAAAAGTTGCCATTTTAACCATTTAAAGTGTACGATTTGGTGACATTAATTACAATCACAGCGTTATGTAACCATCACCACTATCCATTTCCAAAACTTTTGTTTTTAATTGAGGTAACATTGGTTAACAACATTATATAAGTTTCAGGTGTACATTACAATTCAATATCTGTATACACTATAGCATGTTCACCACCAAAAGTCTAGTTTCCATCTATCACTATATATTTGACCCCCTTTACCCATTTTATCCTCCCTCCATTCCCCTCTGATACCCTTAATCTGTTTCTGTATCTATGAGGTTGTTTTTTTGTTCGTTTGTTTTCTTTGTTCATTTGTTCCTTTTTTGTTTTACATTCCACATATGAGTGAAGTCAAGTGGTTTTGTCCTTTCCTTCTGACTTATTTCACTTAGCATAATATCCTCAAGATCTATCCATGTTGTTGCAAATGGCAGTATTTCATCTTTTTATGGATAAATAGTATTCCACTGTGTGTGTGTGTGTGTGTGTGTGTGTGTGTGTGTGTGTGTGTATCACATCTTCTTTATCCATTCATCTGTCAATGGACACTTAGGTTGTTTCCATATTTTGGCTATTGTAAATAATGCTGCGATGAACATAGCAGTACATATATATCTTTTCAATAGTATTTTCATATTCTTCAGATAGGTACCCAGAAGAGGGATTGTTGAGTCATACGATAGTTTTATTCTTAATTTTTTGAAGAAACTCCGTACTGTTTTCTATAGTGGCTGCACAAATTTACATTTTCCACCAATAATGCACAAGGGTTCCCTTTTCTCCACATCCTCTCCAACACTTGTTATTTCTTATTTTTTTGATAATAGCCATTCTGACAAGTGTAAGGTGATATCTCATTGTGGTTTTGATTTGCATTTCCCTGGTGATTAGTGATGTTGAACATCTTTTCATGTGCCTGTTGGTCATCTGTATGTCTTCCTTGGAAAAACGTCTGTTCAGATCCTCTGTCCATTGTTTAATTAGGTTGCTTGTTTGTTTTTGTTGTTGTTATTGAGTTGTGTAAGTTCTTTATATATTTTGGATATTAACCCTTTATCGGTAATATCATTTGCAAATATCTTCTTGCATTTGGTTGGTTGTGTTTTTGTTTTGTTCACAGTTTCCTTTACTGTGCAGAAGCTTTTTGATTGGATGTAGTCCCATTTGTTTATTTTTGTTTTTGTTTCCCTTGTCATGAGAGTCAAATCCACAAAAACATTACTAAGACCTATGTCCAGAAGCTTAGAACCTATGTTTTCATCTATATATGTTATGGTTTCATGTCTTATATACAAGGCTTTAATCCATTTTGAGTAATTTTGTGTATGGTGTCTGGTGTGAGATAGTGGTCCAGTAATGTTCTTTTGTATGTGGTTGTCCAGTTTTCCCAACACTATTTATTGAAGAGAATTTCTTTTCTTCATTTTATGTTTTTGGCTCCTTTGTCATAGATCTGTTGTCCACATATATGTGCAGGTTTATTTCCAGGCTTTCAATTCTGTTCCATTGGTCTGTGTGTCTGTTTTTCTGCCTGTTCCATACTGTTTTGATTACTATAGATTTGTAGTATAATTTAACAGGAATGTATTTTTAGAGTGGACCTGACAGGACTTATTTATTGTCCATAGGAGTGCAAACTAGTTATGTATTTGTGAAGTAATTTGGAACTTGTTAGAATAAGAAATCTTGTAAATTTGAAAGATTTCCTTCCCATCCACTTATAAACTTTAATGATTAAACCGTGTAGTTTTCTATTTTGATCTATGCTATAGCTTGGTGACTATCTTAGTCAGTTTGGGCTGCTACAGCAGAATACCATAGACTGGGTGGCTTAAACAACAGAAATTTATTTCTCACAGTTGCAGAGGCTGGCAAATCCAAGATCAAGTTACAGCATGGTTGGGTTCTGTTGAGAGCCCACTTCCTGATCTGTTGTGTCTTCATGTGGCAGGGAGAAAGCCATCATCTTTCTAGTGCCTCTTCTTATAAGAACATTAATCCCATCATGAAGTCTCCACAGTGAAATCCTAATCACCTCCCAAAGGGTCTACCTCTAAAACCATCACATTGGGGATTAGGGCTTCAATATATGAAATGAGAGGGTGCGGTGCACAATCATTCATTCCATTACAGTGACTTTTCACCTTAGAGCGTAAGATTTCATCACAGGAGAACAGAATTACTTTTCTAAATAAAAGCAAGGATTTTACAGACTGTGTTCTATTTATTAGTGCTGTTTTAGTTACTTATGATTTTTGTAAAGTATGGTTACTTCCACAAATAAAATATATTTTTAGGCAGCTGAATGAGATTTTTTTTTCATCTACAGCAGCTATTTTGCAAAAGTTAGAAGCCAAAGTGACAAATGGCTTTATTACCGCCCCATTAAAACTATGGCTTTTGTCTGATTTTTCTACAAGTCTTTAAAAAAATGACCTATACCCATTGTTTTTCCCTGTCAGCTCTGTGAGCACAGGCAGCTCAGAGTCGTTTTCCAGGCTGACCACGTGCTGGGCCCTGCAGCCCCCAAGTTCCTATGGACAGATCTGACCATTCCACCCAGGTATCTTTTAGGACCCTACCTTCTAGTTCACAGTTCAAATCCTGACCATTCTTGTCACACCCTCTCCTGGAGTCTCCTCACCTGGAGCTCCCTCCTAACAACACCTCTTTTGAAGACAAAATTCCAGACCTTTCCTTAACTCCCCTCCTTCTTACCTGTTCAGGAGCATTTAGCTCAGTATTCACCTCCTTTTCTTGAAACTCTCTCTCCTCTTTCTGCTCTGCGTTCTCTCCCTACCTCCCTGTTGGCCCTTCTTCTGGCTCCCCTTCCACTCCCCACATCCCCGCTAAGTATACAGATAGTGTGAGAGTCTGTCCTTGTCTCTCTCCTCCACATCTGCCTCTGCCTGGGAACCCAACCAGGGTCATGGGCAGATGTGGCTTCTCTACAGATGATTCTCCAACCAGTCTTTCTAGCACAACCTCTCTCTTGAGCTTCAGTTCTTTCTTGTTACTTAACCTTCAAATCATCAGATCCCAGTTGGAACTTAGAGTCTCTCCCCACAACTCTGCCTCCTCCAGGGCTCTTAATTTCTGTCAACAGTGTCTTAACCACCCACACTCAAGATTTTAGCTATTTTTGTATTCTGCTTTTTCTTTTCATTTCTACCGCTTATGTTTTGCTCCAGATCTGCTGATTCTACTACTATTAATCTTCTCCCAGATATCCCTGTCTTTCTTTCTGAGACTTCTGTGTTGTTAGTTCAAACTCTCATAACTCTAACCAAAATCCACAATAGCCTACTGGTTCATCTTCCTAGAGTTACCTTCTTCATCCATCCTTACATGCTCCTACCAGGTTAATTTTCCTGACCGACCATTAGGTTACTGTTGTGTTCAGAATTTTTATAGCTTCCCACTGAATAATTAATAATAATAATAATAATATTTTTTGAGTACTCACTATGGACCAGAAATAGATCTAAGAAGTTTACATATATTTACATGTTATCTCAATCAACCCATAAAACTAACCCCATGGAGAACATATTATTATCTATATTTTCTAGAGGAAGAAACTGAGGCACAGAGAGGTTAAGTGATTTGCCTCTACACTGAGGTTCAAACACTCAGCAGGGTATTCAAGACCTCCAAGATTCCGTTCCAGATGTACCTTTCAACATTCAGTCAATATTTACTGAGTATTTGCTATATGTCCTGGATTTAATGGAGCTTATATACTATGGCATGAAATAATAGTAAGTACAAGCAAGGTCTTCTGTGACTGAGATATTCAGAACATGGGCAAATGGTAGAAGGACAAAGTCCAAAGAGAGCTAGGCTTATCCTTTTCCAAAAAATACATATTGGGCACCTACTCTGAGCAAGTCATTAAAAGACTTTAAAATGAATCAGAGTTAGTCTTGACCTAAGTGAATATACAGATCAGTATGTGAAATGATACGACTTAATATGAGTTATTATACAAAAATAAGTATGGACTATAGACTATACACTATATACTATATTAACTTGTAGCTATACTGCAGAGTAGAGAGTGATAAATGTCCTATTAAGGGGGAGACAGGTTTTGAAATTTGGGCTACCAGGAAAATGGTGGACCCCTGATAGACATTAGGGAATTGAGTAGCGGCTTTGAAAGAGCAGAAGGTGGTCAGTTTCACTTTATACATGTCATATTTGAAGAGAGGGGGTGCATATAAGTGAAGATGTGTGACTAGCAGTTAGTAATCCAGGGTTAGGGCTTGGAAGGGAAATAAGGCTGGAAAGAAGGTGCCACCTAGACATGACAGTTAAAGCCTTGGATATTGATGAGATATTTGGAAAAAAAGTGGAGGACTAAAGGCGGAACTTTGGTTTGAATGTCTACAGTAATGGGAGAATGGAAGCTGGTCCAGGAGGTGGAGAGGCAGAATAAGAACCATGAAAGTGAGATTGAAAAATAAAGGGAAGGAAGTGTTTAGGAAGTGTTAGGGCAGTGAGAAAATGGCTGATGCTTGGCGAGTGAGGATGAGGATTAAGTAAGTGCCTCGAATTTCATGACTGATAAAAATTTTTGAAATAGCAATTCAGTAGGGAGATTGGGCTAGAAACCAGACCCTCTGCCTTGTCAAACAAACAAACATAGCCATGCATCTTCATGTGTGCATATACAAGTGTGCGTGCATGTGTGTGCGTCTGCAATGATACTGAACAGTGGTTATGTTTGGGTGATGAGAATTTATAAGTGTTATAATATTTTGCTTCTTTTATTTTTCTTTATTTTCTTAGTGTTCTCAGTGTGAAAACACAACTTTTTAAAATTAAGAAAACTTCATTGATGTTTAAAGTTCTGATTTTTAATCCTGTACTAAACATTTATTGAGCACTTCTTATGCAATGGGTTTTTGCCTATGAGGCAGAAAGGGTTGCTGAGGCATGCTTTTGTTTTCTAGGAGCTCACTGATGGAAAAGACCAAGGTGTGAACCATAAATGTCAGACAATGTGATAAGCGCTAGAGAGGGGTACACAGTATAGTGGGACCATAAAGGAAAGGGCACCTATAATGGGAAGATTAGGAAAGACCTCCTAGAAGAGATCACGTTTGATCTGTACCTGAGTGGGTTCTTTTAGTTGTGAGCAGATAGGTTCTGTTTGTGAAGAAGCCAGTTTCTACAAATGAGCCTGGTCTCTCAGCAGCCTTTACCATTGCACTATGCACTTGCTTGTATGTTCGTTTGGAATTACCCTCTAATTTGTACATGCTTATATGATATGTATTTTCTTACTTTGTGTCTCTGGGTGTTTATTATATTTAATATTTGTACAAATTTGAACGTTCACTGTTCTCTTTCTGATTTCTTTTTAAGACCTATTCTCTAGGGTTAAAAGCATTCTTCTATGATTTATGATCCATATAGAACATACTGTCACATTTAGACGAAATATTCTGAATAACGTACTCAGAAATGGAAATCATTGTGAATGTTCTCACAAATATAAAATGTTGCTGGACAAGTTTCTATTTAAATCATACTTGCTAGGCTTGACTGAATGCAGGAGTTTACAGGGTACGTGCTTCAGATTGCTCTATTTTCAGCAAGGTAAGTCTGCATTTCCACTATGGAATAACTCAGGGGACCCAACAAGGGTATGGGCTAGGCTCCTTTGGGGTTGTTAGGGGCTAAAACCAGCCTGTGAAGGACTCAGATGAGCTCGTAAGAAGCAGGGGCTTCTTAGAAGAACACAGTAGGAAATTTCATGGATGTCCAAGGACAGACAGCAAAGTGAATAGGTCTCAGAGGGGCTGGAGGTAGAATTTGTAGTGAACCCATGTGCCAGTCCTCTTTCAAGCGTGGTCTTTTTGGTTTCTTCTCTGCTTTCTTCTTCTCAGGGTGGGCTTCTAATGCCACATAGATTCTGCTCTCTCATGACTTCAGTATGCCTCTGGGCCAGAAAAATCTCCTTTGTAGAGATATTTTATTTGTTTAAAAAAATTATCTTTTAAAAGAATATATGTATGAGCAAAAAAAATGACTATTAGTATAGAAAGGTATAAGATTTTAAAGAATTATATTAATTTCTCCCTCTTCCAGCCTCTCTGACTCCTGGTACCTTTCCCTAAAGTTTAAGAGGCGTTTTTGTAGCCATTGGCAAATAGATATTAAAATACACACATATATAGAGAAAGACACACTCAGACATACACATGAAATAACTATAAATGCAAATATTCTTTTTAATTACACAAAAATATAATCTTTACACACTGTTCAATACTTTTTAAAAACTGTAATTGTGTATTTTGGCATTCTCCCCATATTAATTGACACCAAATTTACCTTCTATCTTTCACATGGTTACATGTGGCTATATAGTGTTTCATTTTATGTAATTATTATGATTTATTAGATAATTTTTCTATAATAATGTACCTTTAGGTTGTTTGTGATTTTATATTAGAAACAATGCTATAATGAACATGCCTGTATATCTCTCTAGTAGAAGTTGGATAGTTTTAGCTCTTACATTTCTTGTATGATCAATTTCAAGTTAATTTTTGTATGTGGAATGAGGTAAGAGTAGAGATTCTTCTTTTTTCTTTCTGTATGTGGCTATATAATCGTTTTAGCATTGTTTGTCAAGAAGTTTTCCTTTCTACTATATAGAAATTTGATTGATTTAAAAATATTGACCTTTTATCTTATAATTTTTATAAACTCACTAATTAGTTCTACTAGCTTTTTTGTAAATCCCATCAGATTTTTTATATAGATGACCATATTACCTTCAAATAAAGTTCATTTTATTTATTCCTCTCCAATCGGAATGCTTTCAAATTCTTTTCTTCCCTTATTACTTTGGCTCCACCACAATGTTGAATAGAAGTGGTGAGAGCAGGCATCCTTGACTTGCTTCTGTGTGATGTTAACTCCAGGTTTTTCCTAGATGCCTTTATCAGGCTGAAGAAGTAACCTTCTATTACTAGTTTGCTCAGTGTTTTCTATTTTTAAATTCCTGAATGGATGTTGAATCTTGTTAAGTGCTTCTTCTGCATCTATTTAGATGATCAAATGGTTTTTCCCTTTTCAGTTTGTTAATATAATGAATCTAAGTGTGGTTTTTTGATTACATACATGGGATAAATGCCTACCCGTAGAATTGTGGTATCTGAGAGATTGTGACTATTATCTTCAAAAATATTGTGCCAGTTTCCCTCTCATTCGTATTGTCTCAAGTGCTTATTTCTCCAGATTCTTCTCCATACTAGGTATTATCAAACTTTAAAAAAATCTCGTCAGTCTGATGGGAGATAAATGGCATCTCAGTATTTTCATTTGCTCTTTATAATATAGAGGTTTAGCATCTTTCCTCTGTCTATTAGACATTTGAATTTATCTTCTATTAGGTTGTTCCTTTCTTATCCTATTATATATAGTCTTGATAAAATAAGAAAATTAGCTCTTGATGCAAATATTTTTTCCTAGTTCATTTTGGGAAAATATTAATACTTAAAAAATTTGGGGGGTGGTTCCATAGAGTGGTGGTTAGCACATCTGCTTTACACACAGAAGGTCCTGGATTCGAGCCCCAGCAGAGCCACGGCCCATACCCCAGGTGCGCCAGGTATTTTTGTTTACCTTTATATATTGTATCCTGTTCTGTATTCTACTCGTCTATTTATATCTAGTCCTATAACATAATGTTTTTATTAGTGGGACTATAGAATGTTTTAATTTCTGTTCACACTTTGTTTCCTCATTTTTCTTTTTAAAAATTTTCCTATTTTCATGTTTACTTTTCTAGGTGAACATTAAAGCCATTTTGGCAAATTCTTTACAAAATAAAAAACAAAAACATAATATTTATTTTTAACATAAAGTTTAGGAAGAATCAACATCTTCACAGTGAAATTTCCTATCCAAGTATAAGATATGTGTCTTTCCATTTATTTAAAAGTCCATTTTTATTTCCATGATTTTAAGATTTTACTTTATATACATTTTGCTGTACTCTTGTTGTTTATCTTTGCATAGTTTACTTTTTGATTCCTATTAAAATGGTATTTATTTTCTTATTTTTTATATTTAGAAAAACTTTTTATTTCTGTGTACTAATTTTATACTCAGCCACCTCACTGAATTAATTTTTAATTATTTTTTGCAATCTTCTTAGTATTTATTCGTATTCTTTCTTTTGTGTAATTGCAATGACTAACTTCTGAAACAATGCAAAATAATATAAAGACTGTGGGAGATACCTATTTTTTCTCTGACTTTATTCATGATGGTTTTATTAACATACTGTCAAGCAAGATGTTGACTTTTGGCTCGAGATATATATTTTAATACAACTTAAATGCTATAACGGAATTAACTTATTTCAATTTTTCTAATGGTATAAAAATAGAAAGACATATTGAAATTAATCAAATTCACTCGGGGTATCAATTTGTTCATTTGGTTTTGTACTTTGATATACTAATGGGAAAAATCATGTTAAGATATTACCTAATGTTGAATTATCTTGGCTAAATTCTATTGGCTGATTTTTTTAAAATGTGGGTATTTGTTTTTTAAATTTTTCTAGTAACTCACTTGTAGTGTGTTTTACAAGAGTTTGGGTCTACAGGGAGTAGAAAATAAAAAAAATCTTGTTTTTTGCCATATGCGGTTTGAGAAACACTAGCGTATATTACTTCCCTTCATATTCCTTTGGCTGGAACTTAGTCCATGGTCAATTCTAAGTGTAGCAGAGCCTGGAAATGTGGCCTAGTTGTATGCACAGGGGAAATGGAGAACACGGATACTGGTGAGTATATAGAAGTCTCTGGTACACTTAGCTTGTACACCTAGAAACACAGCTGAAAGTTTGAAATGGAAGAGATTAAGTCCCCAGGGTGATGTTGAGCTATGGGGGATATATCCATCCTACTGTCATCCATATTGGTTGATTTTTAACTTAAAATTTCTACACAAATATTCTTAAGTGAGATTTATATTACTTTTATTTTTCCGTTTTATCAGGTTTTAATAAGAGTGTTTTGCTATTTTTACTATAAGTGATTTGAAGTTTTTTTTTTTTTTTTCCATCTATATTCCGGAAAAGTGTAAATAGTATTAAAATTTTTTGTTCTTGGAAAGTCTGAAAAACCATCTGAGACTGGCTTTTGAGAAACCAGCTCTTTTTCAGTATTTGAATCTCTCCCATTGTTACATGTCTACTTAAGTTTTCTGTTTCTCTTAGGATCAATTTTTATTATTTATATACCTCTAAGAAAGTATATACTTTATAATTTGTTTATAATTACAACAAATAATATTTATAATTTACTTATTTAGAGATTTTCAAAGTAGTCTTCCCATTCTTGAATTTCTTATGTATGTGTTGCTTTACTTTTTTATTTCTAATTTTATTTATACTTTCTTTCTCTTTTTTTAACTAAACTGTTTTATTGTTATCTATCTTATATTTTTCTCCAAAGAACTACACCTTTAATTATGTACCCTATTATTTTTGTTTTATAATTGAATCAATTTCTGCTTTTATTTTTTTCTTATATTTTCCTAGGTTTATTTTGTGTATCTATCTCTATCTTCTTGAATAGAATGTTTTTGAAATTTATTCTTATTGTCATTTGCTTGGTAAAATATTTAACGCTATAAGGTTTACCTTGAGGCCAGCTTCCCAAGTTTTTTGCTATGTAATATTTTTAATATTGTCATAGTTTATATACTTTGTATTTTTAGTTTTAGCTTTTTCCTTTGCATTAAGATCTGAGAGATCTGAGAGAGTTTTAAATTTTTCATGTGTCTTTTTCTTTTTATATTAATATTTAGTTTTACTCTGCTGTGGTCAGAGACAATTGTTCTAATTCTACTTTCTGGAAATATATTGAGCCTTTATGTTGTGGACTAATTTATTCTTTATTTTTAAAATTAAATATCCCATCAGAACTCGAAGTTTTGTTATGTATGTACTTTGGTATATAACTATATTGATTATATGAGGCATATTTCTTATTATTTCATCTCCTTGTTCTGTCTTGACTGATAGGGTCTGTTACTATTACTGTGTTTTGTTGATGTCTTTTAGAGGTTTATATTTTTAAAAATTTGACACTTTGTTTTTGGTGCTGAAATATTTATAACATTTATAAGCTCATTATTGATTTAAACTTTGGTCATTCTAACAGTGTGTAGAACAGTACCTGGTGCATAGTAATTGTTCCATTACTATGTAATGTACAGATAGCCCTGTATGCTCTTTAAAAGTTTTGCCTTGAATTTATTCTTTGCTGATATTAATATTATGATTATTTTTCTTGTTGTTACCATTTGACTGGTTTATCTTTGATCTTTTTACTTTTAACCTTTTTCATAAAGAGACACTTGGAAAGTTCGTTTTAGATGTGGATCTCTACAGATTTGGTTTGCTCTATATTTTGGCATCACTAAAGAATCCAGTATTCAATGGTATATTAAATATTTTCAGCCTTAATGTTTCTTAATTTACATTATATTTTCTATCTTTAATGCTCCCGCCCCATCTCTTACCCCATAGATCGTCCTTTCTTTATAGGGTGTACGTATGTGTCTATATGAGTAAGTGTACTTTAATTATGATAATGTCAAAGATTTATAGTCTAATTTTTGTTTTTCAGAGATTTCTTTTATAACTATATAGTAGTTTTAATCTCTATCAATTATCTATTGACTATTTACTGAGATGGGTGAGAAAATTAACATATATATTTTCTCCTTATTTTTGTTACAATTGTCATTTCACTTAGCTGACTTTATAATTTCAAATAGCACACTTAAATCTAATTTCTTGACTTATGATGTGCAGAAAATAAAGAAATGTGAGAAAGTGCTACTTTATTTTTCTTCTCTACCTCTTCCTAAATGTTAAATTTTGTTTATTATTTTTTATTGTTTAAACATATAACATTTCCCTTCTGTAAAAGTATTTCATATTGTTTAGCCTTCTCTCTAAATATGAATAGGTTCAGTTTTCCCTATCAGACTTTTTACTAGAACTCCACATTTACCTCTTGGTTTGCTGGATTTTGGAATCACGCCATTTTTTTCAGGTAGGGCTCATGCAGTCACTGAGCTCTTGCATATCTGCAAATGTATGTTGTCTTTATACTTGAACAACTATTTGGCTAAATATAAAAGTATTCTTCACACTTTTTTCTCCTTCGGAACTTTATACACATAGATTATATATTTTCTTGTGTTGAATATTGCATGTTGCTATGGAGAGAAGCCTGAGTATTTCATTTGCTTTTTATTTTGTTCTGGAATGTGTGTGGGAGGGGGCGTGGGTGGAGGGGGTGCGTGCACGTGCACGTGTGTGTTTGATGTACCTGAAAATTTCTTTCTCTGCCTTGATATTCAGTAACTTTACCAGGAAATGTCTGTGTGAGGCCTATTCCTTTGCCCTCTGATATATGATATTGGGCATTCAAGGCAGTCATGGTTGATGGATACTGCCTGACTGTGCTGTTCTTTCTGAAATGTTGTTTTAAGTGTTGTGCTAGGGTCATTCCACCTGGCAGCAGCCATCTTTTTCTGCATATCTTTGGAAATGTAACTTGTTTTAGAATAGAGCCTAATTGTTTCTTCTACTTTTACTGATCCACAGAGCCTAGTGTTGAGTAGTGTATGCAACAGGTTCTAAATCAATTTTTATTGAATATGTAAGTAAATGAGCATGGACTCATTTCTCTGCTACTAATTCGCCCTCTCTGTCTATTTCTCTCTAAATAGGGAATGTTGCTGAGTTTTTTCAGAATTTTGTCCATTTACCACCACACTTCTGGGAGAAGAGAGAAAGCTGGGTTGAGAATGGCAGTAATTCCTGAGATCTTCCGTCTCTCACGTGCCCTAAATGCTTTTCAAAGATTATGGTGTGAAGTTGTGGCCCTTCTTTTGTTTAATTGTTGCTAGTACGTTTTTGTTTGTTTTGTTTGCTGGATTTTAGTTTTGTGTTGTTAATATTGTTCATTCATTTAGTTTTAGGGAAAGTTGGTACCTGACTTTTCTCTTACTCCTTGCCCCAGAAGTCATAAAGGTTTTCTAAAAGAGTTTAGTACCTCAGAAGCAGAACTGAGTTTCTTATTTTTTTCTTATATATTTCTTGTAGAACTTAGTCTAGATCTTACATATAATTGGCATGGAGAAACTACTTACTAAATGAATAATTAATAAATTTTATGGTAATTTTGTCCAATCTATGCCTTATTGTTGAAACAAGGGGCGATACCTGGAAATCACCACATCTAGTTTTTGGTTCATCTCAAGAGGCGATGGGTAAAGCACAAGGAAAGAGCAGTAGGGCATGGAAGAAATGGCCACACTTTCTTCAAAGACACAGGTGAATGAGCAGGGAATTTATCAGGAGCACCTTTCTCCTCTGGGCTACTTTTTTTTTCTTCTTTACTAAACATATCAGTTTTAAGGGCACCATATGAAATTTGTTTCATGGATCCCTTTTACTGCTAACGTCAA
>NW_011888783.1:18979642-18992845 GCF_000151845.1 Pteropus vampyrus | reverse complement strand
TAAATGGCAGTATTTCATCTCTTCTTATGGCTCAATAATATTCCATTGTATATATGTACCAACAATGCTTTCTTAATATCAAATAACTAGTCAGTGATCTAAATATCTCCTAACTGTTATAATTTTTTGTGAATCCACACCTTATTTCACATTCGATATGTATTCTAAGCCTCTTTTAATCCCGAGGTTACCTTTTTTAATTTATTTATTTTTATTCGTAATTTACTTTTTGAAGAAATCGGGTTTTCTTAGAGTATGGATTTTGCTTATTATTCACACATGATGTTGTCTAACATGTTATCCTTTTCTTTTTTTATTCCTGTAAATTGGTAGTCTAGAAGCCTGATCAGATTCAGGTTTGATTTTTGGCAACACTGTTTCTTAGGTAGTGGAGTATTTTTCCATCAGGAAGCATAATGCCTGACTTTCTTTTTGAGATGCTAGAAATCTGTGGAACAATGTTTGACAAAACCAAACCTTAAAATATTTCATGGCTTATTTTTTAAAAGTATGACCCTGCCGATAATTGAAACCAAAACTCTTAAGGAAATCTTTAGACGTTCAATCCTGATAAGGTAAAGCAGCAGCTGTGGTATTAGTTTACAGCTGTATATGAAACTCCTCACTGCAGTGAGGTGTGTAACCTGGGCAAGTCCCTGCTCTTGTGGTAAGAGGGATCTGGCGCGGAGCTGTTTTCTGGTGGTGTTCACAGGTGGCCTGCCTGTGCTGTTAACTGCAAGTGGAGATCACGTTCAGTCCATTTGTACTTATTAACAGAAAGAATATTATCGAGAGCCTGCTTTCTCCACCACCAGGAAGAGACATGGCTTCTGCCTTGGAGGAGTTTGTCTTCCAAAAACAAAACAAAATGAGAAAAAGATAATTGTCCCTTAACAAGGGATTGTACTACCACAGAGATAAATAAAGTCTCTTACTAATATCTACCTTCCTACCTACCTATCGGCTTAAGTAATGAGGAGTTCAGTTATTTCTTAGATACTTGGTAAATTATAATGTGAGGACAAAGACAGGAAAATATTTCTTTAATACCTATGTAACCCTTGTTTACTTAATGGGATATTTTTCTTAGGTGATGTCCTCTTTGCCTTGCTAATTAATGAAATAATTTAGATGGAAGAATTTAGATGCCACAGGGATTTAGGGGACAGCAGAATCTTGTTCGCAGAGAGTAATGACTTGATGAGAAATTTGTTTGTGGCATTGACTTACATAATACTATTACATGCAAAAACAAAGAGTGTTCATCAAGTCTTCACTTTAGAGCAGCTGCACACGCAGACCAGTCCAGGCCAATAGGATTTTTGATAGGTTTATGAACTGCATGAGTCTGCCCCATGCTGACAAATGCCATCATTCACCTCTGCTGAGACAGACTTAGTCCTATTTGCCTTTCAAAGAGAGTAGCTTGTGTAACTTGAATTTTCTAGCTTCCTGAGATCACACTTTCATTTCATGTCCAAATAAATAATGGAGGCCCATTTGAAAACCCAGGTGCCTCTGTGGGGACTTCTGAGGGTTCTGGAGAGTCCTGAGGTCCCAGGTTCATTCCTTTCACTCCAAACTGCTCCTGGCTCTTTGGTCAATTCTGGCTACTTCTGTGAGGCTCCAGCTCTGTCATGCTCCATACACAGACATAGGCAGAAGTTCAGCCTGCTTTCAAGGTTAACATTCTGGCCAGGAGCGGCTCTTTGGTTGTCAGAAGGGCTGTTCCAGCTGCCTCCCTGGAGGAGATCACCACTTTTATAGGGCTGTATAAGCAGCCACAGTTTGAGATGATTATTTAATCAACTGAAGAGTTGATAGAGATGGGTACTGATTTTAAAAAGAGAAGACCTGCAACTCTGTTGATGTGCACCTGTTCTGTTGCACCTTTACTTAACCTTGTCCGTGAATGTCCAAATGGACATAATGGGCATGACTGGTCAGCCTTCTACTCACCCATCATTGGCACCAACTATAGATGGATCCCTCCAGGTAACCTGTTCTTGTTCTGGGGGGAGCAGAGATTTCTGTTCATTAGGTCTGTGGGGCATTTAGCCTCCATGTGAATGTGGGTATTCCCACACAGCACTTTTCAGTATTTAGTGCAGTTGGTCAGAAAGAGCCATTGTTAACCAGTTGGCTCCCTTCATTCTATTCCGTGGAACTAAGGTCATGACATTGGGCCGAGGGAGGACCAGATTCTCAGGTCATCAGTCTGGGCTTCAGTTTCTTCATTTGTAAAATGGGAGTGCATTAGTTTGCTAGGGCTGCGGTAACAAAGTATCACAGTCTGGGTGCCTTAAACAACAGATATTTCCTCACAGTTCTGGATGCTGGATGTCCAAGAGCAAGGTGTTGGCAGGGTCAATTCCTTCTGAGGTTGCTCTCCTTGGCTTGTAGATGACCATTTTCCCTCTGTGTCTTCACATGGTCTTCCCTTGGTGTGTGTCTGTGCCCTAATCTCTTCTTATAAGGACATCAGTCATGTTGTATTAGGGCCCCCATATGAGCTCATTTTATCTAAATTACCTCTTTAAAGGTCCCATCGCCAAATATGGTCACATTCTGAGGTACTGGGGGTTAGGACTTCGACATCTGAATTTGGGGGGAGATACAGTTTAGTTCAAAAAGGAGGCAAGGAAAGTATGAATGTGGGGATACGTAAACAATGGTTTTCTAACATATCTCTGAGGAAGCTCATGGTATTAGGGCAATGGACTATCTCAGTTTGCCCAATTCTAAGAGGTTCCCCAGGATATATAGGCCTTTCAGTGTTAAAACCAAGGTAGTCCCAGGCAAGCCAGAACAATTGGTCACCCTATCTGTCCTCCCACAGGGGGCACAAAGCTGGCACTTGATTTCCCAGCCTACCTCAGCCAGAGCTGCGCTGCTTCTCTCAGCTTATACATAAGTATCCTAAGTAAGATTTAATTTAACAAAAGGGTTTTGTGGCCAAAAAGCACTAGAAAACCAATTGATTCAATAGCCTCCAGGACCCTTTCCTGCTGCCACATTCTATGACTTAATTTCATTTGGACATACCAAATTCCAGCCCTTTGCGTGAAAACTATTAACTGATTGGAACAAAATTAATTTGGTTCTCATTTAGGTGGTGGCCAAAAGTGAAATAGAACAGAAAGTTGTTTGTTAAGCCTTGCTTATTCTGAAGCAAAACTTGGTGCTGCTCTTTTGTGATGGCAGATGACATTTGCTGAGCACTCACTATGCTCACTTTATTATATCATCATCTCGTAATCCTTAATGCAACTCTGTTAAGTGAGTTGCATCACCAGTAGTAGTAGCCCCATGATGCAGATGAAGAAGCTGAGGCACAGAGAGATGAGTAAGTAGCCCAAGTCTTAGGGCTGGTCAGGGCAAGGCCAAGATCGTGCAGACAGTTTGACTTGAGAGCTACTGTGTCACAGTATTGAATTTATAGGGCTCTGTCCTTATTAAATAGGTCAAGTGAGTTTGCAGCTCCTGGTTAACCACTCAGTGTGATTCCAACTCTAGGATGGTGCTGAGCTTGGATAGTCCTTGCAGGACCTAAGACCTGATCAGCAATGGTTGCTGTGCATTGACCGATGCCTGGTACAGGCACCACATCCTTCCTAGCAGCCAAGACTTTGCACATAGAGGTTGGAGACTGGTTTCTAGTGCCAATCAGAGAGACCTGGTCATGGTTACCATAACCCTGGGTGCAAACATCTAAGACCTTTGGCTTTCAGACTCTTCCCCTGGCAGCAGCCTAGAATGACAACTGTCCAGTCGTGACAAAACATCCTCTTTAGCTCTTTTACTCCATCCTGTAGTGTTTATATACTCTTCCCACCCTTTTAAAAATCATGTTTTTAAAGGTGTTTCAGAGTCAAGTTTCTTCCCTGCTAACTTATACCCCCACATCTTAAGGAGGCTTCACATCCCCTTTAAAAAAGTATACTTAAAATAGAAAGGGAAAATGAAAAGAAAGTAACACGAGGTTGCTGGTGAAGAAATAAATATATTCTCGTTTCGAAAGCCTACTGCCCCCAATCCTGTGATCTGTTGCACATAACAAACTTATCTCCCCACCAGGAAACATTTGTATGGATTGTTTCATTACAACCCCACGATGCTTGGACTTGAATCGCTTCCAGATCCCACAGATACCTGGGAAATTATAGAAACCATAGGTAAAGGCACCTATGGCAAGGTCTACAAGGTAACTAACAAGAGAGATGGGAGCCTGGCTGCAGTAAAAATTCTGGATCCAATCAGTGTAAGTAATGGTAGTAAATAGTAAGCATGATATAGTATTTTATGAACATTGAGTTTTCAACTTTGTTTCTGGTTCTAGGGATAATTTTCATGAAACCTGGCTTGAAATCTCAAAATGAGTCATGATTTGTCAGTTCATCTGAATGACGGGACTCCCTTTGGAGTTAAAACTTGCCTTGACTTTCTGTTTCTTGTCCATTTTACTATTGTTTTGATTTGGGCCCTCTGGGCTCATCAAAAATTATTCCCTTGGAAAGAGTGATATATTTCACTCCCTGGGCTTATACACAGCTTGGTCTCTCTATAAGTTACCAAGTAACTCAGACCTGTGGCATTCAATCAGCCTCACAACTTTTTTCAGAACCCTGAACATCGAGGTTAAAATGCTGGACGCTGTTTTTCACAGTGAGATTATAGGTGTCCTACCCTGTGTTGGGTCCTTTCGAGTTACTTCTTCTAACCGCTTTGACAATTCTGACATTTTTAAATAAAAAAAGATATTTATAATAATATTGTTAAAGATAAAAGGATATAATACATACTTTCTTAATATAATAATTAGAAGGTTTTAATTGAGATCGGAATGTCTATCATTAAGTATGTTCAAGATGAGGTAATGATGACATTTAAAATACAGAATAAATATGCTTTATTAAGTGATTACTTGATTGCGATGTCGTACCTGTACCCTTCCTCACACGTTAGACTTATTCTAGCATGCATTTTTTTACCTTGTTTAGGATATGGATGAAGAGATTGAGGCAGAATACAACATTTTGCAGTTTCTTCCTAATCATCCCAACGTTGTGAAGTTTTATGGGATGTTTTACAAAGCAGATCACTGTGTGGGAGGACAGCTGTGGCTGGTCCTGGAGGTAAGAGGCTCATGTTGGGTAACTATCTATTCAAACAAAGCTCCAGGGGCAAGCAGATGTGTCTTTGCCTAAATAGTGCAAGAGGCGCATTTGAGGAGTTGGTTCCTCCGATGTGTCACAGGGACCTTGCCAGATGTGGCATTCTCCTCCATAGTTCTTACAGGTAGGCTGTGTACTGCAAATGTTCATACTCTGCATAAATGTTTGTACTCTGCTTCAAAAGTTTACTAACTGTTTCTTCTAATACTGAGTGAATATGGGAATATAGTTGGAAAAGTTTATTTTCTTCCCTAAACTGAGAACATTTTATAGAAAACATGATGGAAACTCATTTTCAGAAATTGTTAGCCCTAGATTTACTCGGCTCACCAAGTTCAGATTAGGCCATTTACATTCATTAATCGTCATCTTAGCTTGGGTTCCTTGAAACCGATTCTGAGAGCTGTGTGCTGCAGGTGTACAGGAGAGACCTTAAAGGAGATAGACCTGGCAGAAAGTGAAGAAGGCAGGATTGGGCAAGGGAGACATTGAACAGCAATGTGGTTACAACTGAGGCCTCAGCTCAAACTCTGGGAGACGGAGAGCCGGGATGCCCTTGGCAGAGCTGTCCTGGATTGTATCTGCCTCAGCCAATCACTGGCTGCATTCCCCTCTGAAAGGGAGTGTGACCTTGGGGAAGGCAGTTGCCTATAGCTGGGGGAAATTCCTAGTGAGAAGTGCTGCTGGGAAGTAGGAGCAGGGAGCAGGAAGAGGCCAATATCCCCTGCAGCATCTGCTCTGAAGAGGGAATCTGAAAGCACTGTTGTATCCTCTGTCGTCCTGACTTATTTCTCCCTTATTAATGGGAATGAATGTGTGTATCTGGGTACAAGATTCCTCACAAATCCAATTCTCCACCAATCCCATTCCCCGTGGGACTAAAATAGAAAGACATAATAATGACAATCTGTGAAATTAGCATATTAGAACAGGTCTATTGCTTCGTGCTCATGAGGCCCACCCTGATTTGTTCTGGACTTTGCTTCTCTGAACCAGCACATGCCTCTGTGCTTGAGGTCACATATGTGATCCAGGAGCGTGCGGACACATGTGAAAGCCTTAAATGAGAATCTCCAAAGGAGAAGCCAGCCCTTGATTCACCATCTAGTGCCTCTTGTCTGAATCTTCCTCCTGGCTCTGGGAGAGCCTGGGCATGGGGCAACATATACTGGTTGCCATGGCAACGATGTATGGGGGAATTTATTTGTTATATTCAAATGGGATGATCTGCAGGAAAACTAATTCGAACATTTCTGTCACATCAATTGCCTTCCTCAGAATATAAAGATGTAAGGGGTTTTGGTTTTCAGAAATCATCTTTGTCTGCTTAGTTGGTTATCATATAACATGTTCTCATAGTATCACCTTTTGGATATTATTGCCCACCCTCTCCTTGAGAATATTATAGATTTTATTATGCCAATGAAACTCTAGAATAACAATTTTTGAAATGCTGCTTTTCTTGGGACGTAGAAAGCATTGTTTCCGGTGTCTCTGATTATATTCTTCTTCGGCTCAGTAAGATCTTCATGTTTTAAATCTCATTGTAATTCAATATTGGAAGTACAGTGACCGAGAAATCTTAGTTTCTGTTCATTTTTATCCCATGATTCAAAAAAGCTCTATATTTAAACAGAGAGAACTTCTAGGAATTTTCTAGGGTCTCCCTTTGATGTGACCAGGCAGGTAAGTGGGCTGCTCATACCTGTAGTCACTGGGAGAATAAATGTTCCTCCCCACGAGGAGTGACCAAAGGTCAGCTCCTCAGGCATTGCTGAGGCAGCCAGAAAGGGCCACACGTGGTCTTGAAAGATGAGAAGGAGCCCAGGACTATGAACTGAGACTTGCGCATATGTTCTCCTGCAGACTGTCCTTTGCTTTTTCAGGGTGTCCACCAACAGATAATGAGGCTACCCTGAGACACTGAATTATTCATACCTTGGCAATATAATATGCTGACATTTATGCCTTTTGGTCCATGACAAAGTTGGTGGTAAAGGGATATCCTTGTTTTTTTCTGTCCCAGAATGGGCCCTCTTTGCCAGACTGCTGGGTAGTTAGATCTGTCCAGTGCCTCCAATACACTTATAGAAACAGGGATTGATTCCTGATCTCATAGAACTGGCAGGAACAGAGGCCCAGGGGAGTGACCTGCCTCCAGAAACATAACGAGTTACTGGCAGAACAGGAGGGAGAACCACACTTTGGCAGTTTGTTCCCATCACTCACTGCTGTGGTGCCGTCTGCTGGGCCCTGGGAACACAGACCCGGGCCGTCCGGCTGGGATGCAGCAGTTCCCGGTCTCTGTCTCTCTGTCTCTCTCTATCTCTCTCTCCCTCTCTCCCTCTCTCCTCCTCCCCTGTCTCCCATCCATTCTTCCCTCCTCCCTCCCTCTCTCTCTTTCTCTCTCACACACAGCGGGATGACCATGATGTCCACACAGCACCCTGACCATTTTACTCCCTCTGCAGCTTTAAAGAAGTGCTTTAGGAGACTCACACCACAAAATTATGATCTGTTTAATATTGTTCTCCTCGTCCTGTATATTGAGATTAAATTTATGTTGCCTTTTTCTCCCCTTGCTGAAGGAGATGAAAGACCAATGAGCAGTTATTCCACTGAGCAATTCTAAAGGATAGAAAAATGTTATTAATAACCTGCTTAAATCACCACAGCTCTGAAAACAAAAGCAAATAAAAATGTCATTTCTGAAATTCATTACTAATTGTTAGCAGAAAGTATATTGAAGCCTTCTTTCATGACAGACACCTATGATATAAAGAAAAAGCACTCATACATAATAATATTTTGGAAAATTTGTGAATAAATTTAATTCTAAATTAATATTAAATTTTAAAAAACTTTAAGTCCCATCATCTCTCACCTAAATGAATTGTAAAAAGAATTTAGACCTTTAAGAAAAACATAATACTCAGAAAAAATACCTAGTATGTGCTAAGGCATGAACTACATTTTCTCTTTTTTCCTTTCAACATAAAATCTTCAGCAGGTAGATACTACTAATTTCAGCATGAATCACATGTTCAACTTAAAAGAAGTGGTTTGGAATCTGGAGTCACTAGTAAATGAGGCTGTAAAGCAAAAAACAAAAACAAAAACAAAAACAAAAAAAACCCAAACTTCTTATATGTATAATTTTTAAATGCCAGTTTATTTATTATACTTTTCATACTATATATACATAATTTTTAAACATTTTTTAATATTTCCCCTCCTCCCCCTTTCTGGTAACCACTAGTCCATTGTCCATGTCCATGAGTCTCTGTTTAAAACTTCTTATATTTTTAAACCAGATAAAAGAATTTTTGTTTTTAATTGATTTGCTTTTTCTCCTAGATATCTATGTATAAGTTTAGTAACTAAGCAGGGTTGGGATGGGGGGCTGGGGTGGAGCAGGGACACCTTTGAGGCCCTAGAAAGTCCAGAATAGGCCTGAGTCTCACTGCAAGTGTTATACTTCAGATGAGTTTCACCTATTGATATTGTGGCACGAATCAAGTTGATCACATTAACAAATGAGGTCATAGTAGGACTCTGATGGTCTGGAACATAGGACTGATAAGTTTTGATTGGCCAGAGATGGTTACAAAGCACTGACTCAGATGGCTGATTCTGGCAGGACTCTAGAATGAGAATCACTGGAGTGCTGGGTCAGAAGGAAGGTATGGATCACTCGGATGTAGAGAAGCAGAGAGGAACTTTGAAATGGGACAGAGTTATATCCTACATACATGCGCTATATGTGTTCAGCAAAAGCAAGAGAGAGAGTTAGAAGCTGGGGAGTGGAGCGATTCTGCCTACCCACCATTCTACTCAATAAGCACATGTCCTGGAGAGAGACTGAGGTGGGAGGTGGGCATTGTGGGGCCCTCCTACCACTTGTGGTGTGAGCATCTCTCCACTCTGACTTGAACACTACAGTTGGCAAGTGACATAGTTTTCATTCTTCTAAGTGAAAGCAGTGATTTTACCTGATATCAGAAAAATAAACACAATCTGTCCTAAAAGTGTGGAGGAAAAATACATGTTGTTCTGGCCTGACTGAGAGGTGGACAGTGCCCAACGTGGTGCTTCCAAAGGCAAATTCTAGACCAATTTGGATGATCTTTGATTTTTGCTTTATGCTCTCTATCTTCCAAGACTCCTGAAAGATAAAGTCCACTGAACAAAGGACACTGAAAAGAAATTCCCCTTAATTCTGCATTCTGACTAGGTCAAATCAACATGTGAGTACAGAATCCACTTGCAAGTTGGAGCTTCAACTAGTATAAAGTTCTGGTGATTGTATTGCATGGGCCTTTTAAGTAACACAGAGTAAAGTTGATGGCGTATTGAGCAAGGAACATTTTATTGCTTGAAATTATGACCTTCTTAGTAAATGCACATACTGTGATCGAATCAATAATCAATGATGTTTTGGAAAATGTGGTACATAAATGGTTTTTCTATTTTTCTTGGTTTGGAGCAAAATGCTTATTAAATTCTAGATGCATTCAACTGCCATGTTTCCTGAATGCCGAGGGCGTTGGGAGGAATGCAGGCATGAAGACACACCTCTGTGTTTGAATCTGATGGCTGACAGAGTGGGTGGGAATACAGGGCTCCACGTGCCAACCCTCAGGGGTGGAGCAGGAGGCTTGGTTGCCTTCTTAAAACTCTAAAGGGGATTATTTTATTCGATGCATTTAAATATAATTTCTTTTCATGCTTTTAAAATATTCAGTTCATTTCACTGAACATTTACCCTGGTTAGACAATGTAAGTCTGCGCCTGCTTCCCTTTTTAACATCCCTACTCCCCTCCCCAAAACTGCTTTCTCTATAACCCACAAGCTGCCCCTTAAAACTTTGCTGGTGGGCTTATCAACTTTACAAGACCACTTCCTCTAAAGTTGCCTTGAACAGTTTAATGATATGTTTTTTGTGAATCACAGGCAGTCAGACAGCTCTTCAACTCAGACATTTAGCGAACAAAAGGCACCAACTGAGTAAGGTCCTATTGTTGTTCTTAAACCCTCAGCTGAGTTTTGATCCTGCTAACAAAATGGCTGCTCTTAATCCCTTCATAGGTTCTAGAGCTATGAAGAAAGTTTATAAGTTGTCTACTTATATAAAATATCGCTGAGTAGGCTCCTGTTGAAAAAAAATGGCCACATTTAAAGTAGGGCAGGAGAGAGAGTGAAATGAGGTTTCAGGGGAAAATTCCAGGGTTGAGTTAGCTTGGATCATCACCCAGCATTTAATTTAAATTTTATCTGGGTAGAATTTTAATCATGCTTGCAATTCAGTAAAGCAAGTGCCTCCCTGAGAGGGGAGCCAGGCTGGTGAGTGGTTCTGATGAAGGTGCAGTAGTGCCTTGCATTCCAATTACTGCTTTGGCTTTAGTGGATCAAAGAAGTTTATTGATATTTCTCTTATTCTCACAAGATCCCTAGACTCTGTCTCTTCTTCACTTTCTACATAGAGCTGGTCAGAAATCTTGGTCTATTCTGTCTCTTAAAAGCCTCCTCATGACTCTTGACTTTTTGACCTCTCGGTTGCTTCAATACCTCCTGATAGGTGTCCAGCTCTGGTGTCTTCCTATTCTGTCTACCCTTCATTCAATCTGCTGCTCAAGTCATCTTTCTAGAATGCAAATCTGAACAGAGCTCTCCTGTCTAAAACTTGTCAATAGCTTATCCTTCCTATCTAATGGTATATTATGGTATTATAATACATGTGTGTAAAGTAATAAAGCCCATACTCCTTAGCAGGGCAGACCTGTTATTCCCTGTTCCCCATCTTTCTTTCCCATCTCCCTAGGATCCTGGCATCCTTTGTCCCATCAGAATTCTCTCTCTCTCTCTCTCTCTCTCTCTCTCTCTCTCTCTCCTCATCCTTTCATGTTCCCTTCCTTTGCACATGGTGTTCCTTTTCCAGAGATGCCCTTCCCCTTCTTGTCCACTTTTCATTAACTCATTTGTCCTGCAAACTCATTGTAATTGCTACATCCTCTAGGAAGATTTTCCAGACTGTTCCCTCTTCACCTTACCTCAGCAGAGGTTGCCATTCCCTCTTTGGTGCCTCCGTACTTCCTCAGGCACACCCCTAGTTCCACATGTCATATTCTAATTACTCCTGTGTCCATTCCTGGTGGTGAGCTCTTTGAGGTAGAGACTGCATCGTATTCATGTTTAAGTAATTCATGTTTGAGTATAAACTGGACAGTCACAAACTCTTGAGAGCAAAGAGGTAACTTTCTTTTTAATAACTGAACTCAATTTTGTTCTCAAGCCCTCCAGCCTGCCTAGAAGAGACAACTGATTTTAACTCATTCTGTGAAACTTGGTTCAACTGAGCCACTTCTTTGTGAAGAGGCAAATTCTAGCATTTATATCCCATTTTTACAGTCTCTCTCTTTGTCCTTCTTATTCAAACTCTAGCCTTGTCCCTGTCCCCAAATGGAGCATGAAGTTCTGAATCTCCTGCAAGTCATGAGCAGACCTTAGGGAACTGAGATAACCCCAGGCTCCGCTGACCTCACCATGCTGTGCTGCCATTTCCACTCAGCTCAGACATCCCTTCTCTGGTGTGAGGCATGCCTATGAGGAGGCCTCCCCTTAGATTTGCAAATGAAAAGAGGCTCATAATAAACTGAAGTTTCTATCGTTACTTCCTTATATAGAGCCCCCAACCCCCCAAGAGGGGGTATCTTCACTCTCATCTTATTCTTTCAAGCTCTCCAAGCTCTATGCCACCTACTCCAGAAGGGCTTTTCTTTCTTGTGGGTTGAGAACGTCCCTTATGTCACATCCTATGTTCTTCCATGATCATCATTTGATGCTGTGGTCAATTCTCTAATTTTTGTTCCATGAAATGTAGAATCTAGTTTGGGGAGTCTTGAAGAAATTATTTTGTCTCTGTCAAAAGCTTAGCTTTTAAGACTATTCTATGAGTCACGTGCCTGGAAATGCATTCATTGCTCAAGAGGGTATTGTATTGAACATTGGATGTTACTTGCCATTTCAGGGTCATGTAAAACACAGTTGGAATCAAAAGTATGTGAAATCCTTTAGAAAATATTACCCTGGTACTCAACATTAGGACCATCAGAGCGATCAGTGTTGAGTTAAAAGTTGCACCTGACATTGGTAGAAAGTGGATTCCAAGGACACTTTATCCAAACTCATGGGACCATCATAGACTTCAATGCATTTCACTGCTTCTAGGGTCCCTCCTAAATCATTCCTGAGAGGTAGTAACTTTATCCTAGTTTTGAAGACTCCTAATGCTATTTTAGATTTTTAGTCACATACACTTGCTTATGACAATTTAAATGGTAAACACACAGGTAGATTCAGTTCCAGGTTACCTTGACTGTTAATGTGAGTGCAAGGTTTCTGCCATATATGTAGCAAGAATGATATACACATCAAATAAAAACATCTGCTCACCCTTTATTAAAACATTGCAGATGTTCGTAATTAGAGTCTAATATATCCTAATGTATTATTGTCTTGATAAAATAATAATAGGACAGGTGCTAATCTATGTTCCCTCAAATTTTCTTGCTTATGGAAAGCCAGTTGACTCAAGCAGCCACAACCCAGGGAAACTCCCACTGTTTACTAGTTACCTCTTTCCCAAATTTCAGATAAAGTGCCAGGAGGAAACCTAGTCTCTAAAGCAGGGTCTTAAGTTTTATAAAGACAAAGATAGCTCTGAGAATCTGATTTAAGATCTGAATTTTTTCAGTAGAAAAATGCAAGATGCATATACACGCTGCTTACGATTTCAAGGTATTTATATGCCCTGCTCAAACCAGTTGAGAACCCTTGATTTAAGCTGGCATGTAGCAAACCCAAACCCGCACATTGACTTATGCAATTCATAAAAATCATTCAAGAAAACTCTTAAATTGCTGCAAAAGTGCAGTACGCCTGGTTTATGTACTCTCAAATCTCAGTAATGTACAATACACTATAAAGAAAAAATATGCAAGATATACTTTTACTATGTTTTTAGTTACA
>NW_011888783.1:18971971-18979312 GCF_000151845.1 Pteropus vampyrus | reverse complement strand
TTTGAAGTTTAGTTATTCTGAACTGGAGTTTTGCAATCTGCAAATTTACTACATGGGGGCTTTTGTTCTTAACGTCTTTTTCTTTTCTTTTTGCATATGTTCTGCTGTCTCTTTCCCTGGCACCTCCTCTTGCAGCTGTGTAATGGGGGCTCGGTCACAGAGCTTGTCAAAGGTCTGCTCAGGTGCGGCCAGCGGTTGGACGAAGCAGTGATCTCCTACATCTTACATGGGGCCCTGTTGGTAAGGATGTCTGTTGAGCTGAGGATGACAGCAGAGGGGCGATTTGTCATCACTTGGATTCTAATTGCATATTAACAAGGGGAAACCTCCATAAAATACACAAGGTGTATAACAGCAGGGAGGTTAGCTGAATGTGGACTTTGATTGGATTTTTAATAGTAGGGTAATTGTTTTAAAATAACCGTGCAAAATTTCCCTTTCTCTTTTCTGTTATTTGGTGGTGGCGGGATGCCTTGCAGGGCCTTCAGCATTTGCACAGTAACCGAATCATCCACCGTGATGTCAAGGGGAATAACATTCTTCTGACAACAGAAGGAGGAGTTAAGCTCGTTGACTTTGGTAATGACTGCCTGTCGTTTGTTTTCTTGATGTGTGCAGTTTAGCCAAGGGCAACAATTATTGCAATCTCGGAAGACTGGGGCCTCTCTGCTAAGCCATAGGCTGAGGGACTTTTCTAGTCTCATATAGGCTGATGAGTAGGGGGTTTACCAGATGGATCACCCTAGGAGATGCTGTTTGTTAATCTATTTTCAGCTTTAGAAGCAATTTTATTAAAGTTAGAAAATAGAAGTGTTTCAAAAGAAGAATTTGACAGAAAAACTTTTTGCTTTTCTGGGAAGAATTTCACGTCTCAAGGCAATTGTCTATAATTTACAATTTGTCATTTCTTCTTTTGCATATGAAAAGAGAAAGCAGTTTATTCTTTTAAATGACTTTCTCTAGCCTTAGGCATACTTATTCCCAGTGAGGAGAAGGTAAACTAGTCCTTTGGGTCTGGGAACTAACATCCCTTTAAATTGTGATTATTGCTGCTACACGTGAGGCTGGTTGAACTGGAAACATTAATAGAAAATGGAAGTGTGAGAAGAAACACAGAACAATATTACCTAAGGCAGAGAACCATTAAATATTTTCTTGCAACACTCAAGTATTGATATTCACAAGCCAACAAACCACTTGGTTTTCCTTTCTAAGTTTATTGAATGGTTTAATCTCTAAATGAGTTCAATAACAATTAGTACTTCAGTATGATTGTTGCAAATAATGAGAAAACATTTACAGAAGCACTTTTTAAAATGTTCTTTATCAATATTAACATAGCAGAAGAAAAGACCGATGATTTTGAATAGTCATTGCTTTATTGGTAAGAAAGAATTCAGTGTTAAAATGTATTAGTGAATCATTTGCTCAGAAGAAATTACTCAAAAATGAATGAAATTACTTTAGGTATATTGGTCCACTTACTAAAGAGCAAGCAAAGAAAAATAGTGGAGGGGGGAGGCATTTTGTTTAAGTCTTATGCTTTTCTTTCTACATCCACTCATCAGCTTTGTGATTTGTCATGAGGGTAAAGGCTCCTAATCTTTCCAAAAGAAGGTTCATGAACTTCCAGTTGCTGTGAAAGAAATTTCTAGAAATTAAACACGAAAAAGTATGTTTTTTTTTAAAACCAAAATTGTAGTGAAGGACTGGGTAAAATAGGAAATTATCTATGACCAATAGTGTTTATAGAGCCTTCTTTGGCTTTCTAATAAAAAGAATGCAAACAGCTACCTTCTACATGTATCCCTACCCCAAAAGAACCTATGGTTCCTTGGCAAATCTATGCCTGATGTTTTCAAAGGTGAGCCCTTTGCTAATGAACATAGGTATCCAGGTTTCTAAGTTCTGTCATCAAGAGCATTAGCGGCAACCCTTATCATTCTGGTAAGGGCTGCATTCAATTTCTGCTTGGTATAAAAGAATGCCTTATATTTATAAAATATTTTACAATTTTTAAATCATCTTCGTATTTGTTCTCTTTTTTAGTCTTTAAGAGGCACCCTTTGTGTTAGCTGCGATGGGTATCTTTACCTCTAGTTTGAAGATGAGAAAACTGAGGCTTAGAGTGAGGTGGTCTGTGAGAGGTCACACAATTAGGAAAAGGCATAACAAGGACGAAAAACATCTTCTGACTCCTAGCCCAGCGTACCTTTACGTCTACTTTATTCCGTGGTGGTATATGAAGGGAGCTGGCTCAAGGCTAAGACAGATAAAATTCATTGGAATTATATTAAAATTCAGGTCCTTAACATTGAGCCTACAAAATAACAATATTAGTCAATTTCTTTTTCCATTTGATAAACATGGTTTTCTTGGTAGTTTTCCTGGCTTCTAGGTAAGATAAGGCACTGAAAACTTTTTATGTCTACACTGATACTCTATTATAGATAATACATGCCAATTTTCTTTTTCCATAAAATGAAGCATCATTTTAAGAAAGAAATCACCCGAAATATATTGGAAATATAATAGGAATATAGTTGGGGTCGATCCTAGTTGTTGATGTTTTCTTTTGATTCCAATTTTGCAGCAACATGGATAGGAATATTCATTAGAGAAAAAAATATTCTAGTGATTTAGATAGAGAGATAAATGCTCTCATACGGAGCTTGGCAAACTGCAGTCAGCCAAATCTAACCTGCCTCTTATTTGTTTATTTTATTTTTTTATGGTGTGTGAGCTAAGACTGGTGTTTACATTTTTAGATGTTCGGGAAAAAATCAAAAGAAGAATGTTTTATGACACATGAAAATTATATGCATCCATAAATAAATTTTTATGGAAACATGGCCACAACCATTTGTTTCTGTGTTCTCTATGGCCATGTTTGCACTTTAATGGCTAAGTTGGGTAGTCGTGACAGAAACCATACAGCTCAAAAAGCCTAAGATAATTATTATCTGACTTTTTATGGAAAAAGTTTGCCAGTCCCTCGTCTAACATCATCTTCTGCTTACTGCTCATTTATGGCACCCTTTCCTTACAGGTGTCTCAGCTCAACTCACTAGTACACGTCTACGGAGAAACACATCTGTTGGCACCCCATTCTGGATGGCCCCTGAGGTAAGCAGAGGGCATCAATTTCTTTGTATTTCTTGAGCTCCTTGATACCATGTCTTTTTCTGGGAAAGCCATATGCTTCATGAAATTTTCAGGAAGAAGAAAATTCTCTCTCTTTATTGAATTGTAAGAGTTCTGGTTTGGCGAGTGATAATGATGACACTTAATCTCAGAAAAACAGGATTAAGTCACAGCTAACCCGGAGGTTACCTTCATGCAATTAGAAAAGGTGCCCCCTCCAGAAAATTCAGCCCTCTTCAGGGGTCATGGCTTGGCCTCATTCAGCCTCTGTGTAAGTTATAAAAAGTCACTTTCCCTGGATAGATGCAGCCCCAGTGACGCATGGCTTGGTGAAGAGACATATTTCAGCTCCAAGTGGTCAACAGAATCGTCTATGGTAGTCTTGTCTTTCGTTTGTTTGTTCTGTGTTGTTTTGTTTTCATTACCAGGAACATAGCAACTAGTCTTGTATAGTTTTTATTTCCCAATTAAACCTAGGGTTCGGTCCTAATTTAGTTTTGGCATCATCATGGAACCCTCTGTGAGATGATGCCTGTAGAAGTTTGGGGAATCTTCCAGCTGAATAAAGCATACCCTGAAACAGGTACAATTTTACTTGTCAAGTCAGCATTTCATTCACAATATGCTGGCCTGTGCCTGAGAGCAGCTCTGTAGGATTAAGCGAATGGGTTCTTTTAAAAAGAAGACACAGGCAGCCATCTCCTTGGAGATCTTCCCATCTCCACTCTCCCTACAGTTGTCCTTCCTCTGTGTGACTGCCAAGGTGATTTCCTAACATAGTAATGGGTTCATATCAATCTGCTCAAATTTCTTCAATGTCTCCCCATCATCTATGGCCCTCTCTTTCATACCTGGGTAATGGATAGACCCATTTTAGAGAAAAAGAACAACCCTGCAGATTCCAGTGTTTACCTATATCTTAAATATTTCTTAAATAGGTTTTTAAAAATACGGAACTAGAAATAACCTCCTAGCCACTTATATTTATAGAACTATAAAACCAGAAGGAAAAATAAATGAATAATGAAAAAACTACAAAAAATGTATTATGAAAAAAAATTCAAGTAAGCAGCTTTAATTTAATGAGACAAATGATATTGTTTTGTGAAATTCAGTTGCCCTTTGCAATGTGAATATGTTTCAGAGCATGACAGCACAGATTATTTTCTTTGGCCATACTTACTACCATGTACCCATGCGGTGACCCAGTTCTCCCATCACTTTACTCTGTTTCAGCTAGTGCCATCTCTTTGTTCAAACAGCATCTCCTTTGGCCTCTAACTGGTATATCTCTGTTGGCTTGGTGTCAGCTTAATAATAAACATAAACATGGGCACTGAAATTGTATGGCAAATGGTCATATAGATGATCTGGAATATATTTTTACCACTATTCTTCTCATTTTATTATTATTAATAAAATTATCATTGAAACAAAAACAAAACAAAAAATTTTATAGGGCTCTCGTGAACCCCACTTTGAGAAACACTGCAGGACTAAGTCAAAACTCCTTTGGATGGCGAACAAAACCCTTCATATTCCAGTTCTTATTTACTTACCCAGCCTCTTCTCAGGTTATTTTTCTCCACTTTACTTGCGCTTAATGCCTCAACAGGTAATTCTCCAAATCCATCTTGTTTATCATCCCTTTGAATCCTTCCATGTATTGTTATATCGTCTGGAGTGGCCCTCAGAACCCTGGAACATTCCTCCTCAGTCTTCAAGTCTCAGCTCAAGTGTGTGTCTCCTAGGAAACCTGCCCTTCTCCCTGGCCGACACTGAGGCTCTTACCCCTAGGTTTCCACTGCAGTCTTTACATCCTCCATTAGCACACCATGACCTCGTTATTGTAATTGTTGGCAGGCAGGTTTCCCAACGGACCCCGAGCTCTGGCAATGACTTGGGACGCCCAGCTCACAGCATAGTGCTCGATACAGAGTAGGGACTCAATAAGCATCCAATAAATCCATTGGTAAAAAAAAAAAAAAGCCAAAAAAGGTCAATTCGGAAGGTTGTTTGAGGATGGCTTTACAGCTACTGGTATTAGCAAATTTCTCTGTAGATTTTAATTGATCTGTTATTAAAGGGCAGCACAACTGAGGCCACTCAACTCAAACATGGGGTGGCATAACAAGGAAGATGGTGTTCTTCTTCTAAGCCATAGGAAGCTAATGTTCTTGGAATCACAATACGTAAATAAGAGAAGCTTGCCTTTCACTTTGTACGTTTCTTCTGAAGTGTTTGTGACTTTTCAGTTTCAGCTAGGTTGAATAAAATACTTGAAGAATTTCTATAGGGAGCAGTTTAGTGGTCTACAGTGAGCTTCTATTGCCCAGATTGCCTGGAACTTGTTCCTTCCTTGGCAGGAAAAAGCCAGTGTCACATCTTACCTGCTGTAGAGAATAAGGAGTAGGCAGATTATGGTGTGGAGACCTTGACAGTGCTTTTCAGGAGCAAGTGCCTGATTGCTCTGTGCATGCCTCGAAGTTTCTGTCAGGATGTGTGCCTGTGTCCAGTATGCCCAGTGGTCCACACTGCAGTTCTTGGGACTCAAGGCTACATAATCCTTACGTTTTTATTTTCCGAATGGAGGATGACTCCGGCGAAGCCTCTTTTTGCTCATAATCCTCCATAAGTGTGTCTATAGGAACATTTGTCTGTTCAGTTCAACAAACCATCATACTCTCTACTGTGAGCAAGGCCTTTGGTTCAAGAGCACTCCTTGAAAGTATAATTGGTAATGATTCAAATAAAACGGTCTCCATCTTGTGGGAGCATAAAAATATATCTTATCTCTCACATTCTAAGTTCTTCTAGCTGGGCTAATAAATCAACAGAGATGAAGAGGAGAAAATGTACAAAGTTTATTATAAATGTACATGCCCAGAGTGTCATAAGATATGAGAACCAAAGACCTACTGGGCAATTGAGACTTATATGTCATTCTAGAATTAAGGAGAAAGTGGGGAGTGGGGGAGGAGCGCATTGTGGTTTGGGACTTCAAAGGGCAGGAAGGCAATTTACATGGAGATGGGAAAGCAAATGTTTTGTGAATAAATGTTGCCTGGGCCATCTTTAACAATGGGACACAGAGAGGACTTTGAACAAATGGGCTTTACTAGGTTCCTCCCTGTCTACCATGCCCAGTTCAGATTAATCTATAGTTATTTATGATGACACATCCCTTCCTAGAGCAGGTAGTCTATCTAAATTCCTTTTAGGCAGTTAGGGGGAAGGTCAAATGTTGTTACTGATTCTTTTGTTTCTTAAACACCAGTTTAAAATCCATATCCCAAAAAGTATATTTTGGGGTGGCAAACTGCTTTCCTTCTATATGGTGGCCTGCATAGTATATTGACCATAATATGCTTTCGCTTCTGCTTGTGTGAATAAGTGGTATTTAGGTTAAATATGACAACAATGCATGCATGCATGCCAATGCCAGTGGAATAAAACCATTGCAGGTGACCAGTGCTTTTATTTTGAAAATGCAACTGATCCTATTTTATTTTTGAGATATTGAATCAAATTATTCTTTTCCCATTTTTATTTCCATTTCTATTTCACCAGCTTGAGTAACTGCAATATTTAATTCTAATAGGCGATGCTACAAACCAGGTAGCTAATGGAATGTGACCATGCCACAATCAAATGCTGACGAGTGGTACAAATGCACAGCCCGCCCAGGCAGCTCGAAGCTGCAGCTTGAATTGACTATCATGTTGTCAAAATTCTCCACTTGTTTCCTCTCACCGCCTCATTTGGACACTATGAAAGTTGGAAAACAATGGATAAAAGCAGTATCAACTCAGCAGTGTAGGAGGAGAAAAGTTCTAGGTTGTATAATTACCGTTTTAGGACTTTGAAAGAAAGCTGCTGGAGAAATATGGCCTGGCATAGTAAAAGGATTTGTTTGAAAGTCAAGATCAGTACAGTTTTTTACAAACTAGGTGTGTAAGTAGCATAGTGTGACCAGGAGAAGATTATTTTAAGAGGGAAAGGAAAACATGCAACATAGAAACTATTTATTTAACAGATTATCCTGAGCAAAATTACTTGAACAACAGGAAATTAAGTTTCTTGTGCAATCTTATAAATATAAGTGCAGAAGTAGGTAGTTCCACAGTTTATTAATTCAGCAGCCCAGTGAAGCCATCGAAAACCCAGGTTCTTAAATTTCCCCAGCTGTGACCACTA
>NW_011888783.1:18963468-18970216 GCF_000151845.1 Pteropus vampyrus | reverse complement strand
CCTGTCTCTTTCTCTGGGACATCTCAGACCTTTTAACGGTCCAGCATCTATAGGGGGTAATGTCTGGCAAGCAGGGGACCTCAAGGATCAGTTCCAGTGCTATGAACCAGCTGATTGTCAAGTAGTTTAAATACTGTACTTGCTAAGCAAGTGTACCATGGGAAGGAATTGGTCACTTACTGAGGACCTGCTAATGCACCAGGAACTTGTTCACCCACTGAGGACCTGCTAATGTACCAGGAACTAGGATAGGTGATTTTTAAAATCAATTATTTCACTCTCACAACAGCTCTCAGCAGTAGACATTATTTTCTCCATTTTACTACTGAGGAAAGTGAAGCTCAAAGAAGAGCAGGAAATGTCGTGACTAAATTCAGATACCTAGTAAGTACTGGAGCTGTTTGGCTTTTCAGAGAGCATGGGAATGCCAGTCTCCTTTCCTAGCTAAAGAAACTAAAGAAGAGAGAAGATATTCTCAGTGCTAGTTCAGAGCAGGCTTGGCCCCAGAATTCAGGTTTCCTAGCCCACTGGCCTTATACTCTTTCACTTTAGTGTATTTATATGTTTATATGCGACGTTCAGTGTGGAAAATGTGTGCCAAGAGAGCTCATGCAACGAAGACATGCGGAGATGTGGTGGAAGAACACTCTGAATGGAGTGAGACACATCGTTTAAAAAGACACACATGAAAGACCTTTTGCCTATAATTTATGGGTTGACTACACTTTACAATCCCAGCAATGAGAGAAGCAGCCCATACAAAAGGGATCCAATTCATTCGGCATCTTCCTAAAACAGCCGAAGGTCTGTTTCTATATTAAAAAGCAGACCTGTGGATAAAAATGAACATTTGCTTCTTTTTAGAATTTATTTTTTCGTTTTTACTTCCATCTGCTCATTGTTGCAAACAAGAGCTAATCAGTTGAGCACAGAAACAGATGTGCTGTGATGGCTCCAAAAATGGGTTTTTCTCTGCCTGGCAAAGGGTCTTTGACAGGGGATGGTTGCCATAACAACCAGCTTACACCAATGCAGAAACATCACAGGCTTTTTGCAACCACTCTTGCCTTCATTAATTATGCCATTTCTAGCTAAATGATATGATAATGCTATTTCCTTTGGCAGTGCTAGGACTGGAGATGACAGATGAGATATTTTGTGTTGAAGGACTGAGAAAGTCATAAAACACTACAGAGATGAAATATTATTATTGTCATTATTATCGTTTTGTTCTTTAAGCTCTAGCTAATGAGTTTGGTTCCCAAATAAGAGTTAGCATTTACTGAGTGCTTACTGTGAGGCAAGCACTAAGTGCTTTGTATGAATTTATTTATAATCCTTACAACAATGCTATAAAGTCAGTGCTATTACTAGTCCAATGTTTTTGATAAAGTCACAGAAATTAGTCACAGAAAGCGCTATTCTTGTCCTTGGACAAGTTATTAGGTGATGCCACTAGGATTTGAACCCAGGTATTTAGCTTCAAAATCCTCCCTCTTAACTACTCTACTAGAGCAAAATATTTGTGACCATCAGATAAGATGTAAATCTTTTTTTCCCCAATTTTAAAGTTATATTAGATAAGAATCATTCTTCCTAATATGTCGAGAAAATGTAATATATCAACATGACACTAGAAGCCAATGTAATTAATGCCCAAGATGAGGATATGAAAAAATAAAATAACAAAGTTATTCAGAATAGAATGTAAGAGATTTGGATCTCAGTTTTAGCTCTGCCATTCATCTTTCATAAGTGATCATGGTCCAATTATTTTAATATCGCTTCAGTTTTGGCAGAAAAGTTAAGAGCACAAATTTTGGAATCAGATCTGGGAGCAAATTGCAGAAACCTGCTTAACCACCTAACTATGGACCTCAGGAAAGTTACTGAATATCTCTGAGTAGTCAGATGGGGGGAAGTTAAAAGAGGTAAGATGAGAAGGAAAAGAAAACCAACCCCAAGAACAAAATGAAATGATGTACTGAAAGTGCTTGGCATAGTAGCTCGCATAGTAGGTGCTTTAAAAAATGGTGGTGCATATTGCTTTAAAGCCCAACTCTTCCTTAACCTGTTCTCATCTGTGAGAAGAACAGATTGGCTTAGATAGTCTCTGCTTCCAAGATCCCTCTATTTTTTAAAGAATATTCACATTTTTCAGGGGAAAGACCTCTTCTAGTTCTCACATTCTGTGGCTCTAGCATTCCTCCAATACTGAAAGCAGGGTCTCCCTCAGCTCTTAGTAATGGCGAAGTGATGATGATGGTAAAACCTTTAGGGTCTGTTTTCATCTGACTCTGTTTTAAAAGTCTGGGGGTTCTTGGAATCCCCCATCTGCCAATCATATCACTGGAAGAAATACTGGCTTTGGTTGCTCAGGAGATTCAAGTGAGTGGTTTAGAACCTTAGATTACTGGCCAAAAGATCTCTGTGTTTTCCCCCAAGATATTTATTTCTGAGATTCTTTAGCCATTTGTGTTCACTGGTCCCCTCCAGACTGCTGTGTCAGCCACGAAGAAACAGAGGGATTCCCTCCCTTCTCATTCTGGAGCTGACCCTGCCCACATTCCCAGAGTGGTTCTGTCTTCCAGGGCCCGGAAGCACGACCCAGGAGTTTAGGGTTCTAGTGGGTGAAGGGCCCAGGGCAAGGGTGCAATAACAGGGTGCAGTCCCAGCTTTTAACCTCTGCTCCAGTGATAGCTCCCCTCTCAGCGGGAACTCTGTGGGGAAGTTGAGTCATATGTCATATGTCAATGTGGAGGTGGGAGGCTGGTCCTGGAGGTGGTGGTGACATGCCATCACCCTGCTCCTGGCGGGTTTAAATATAGGACCCCATCTGAGGGCTGAAGCTCCCAGATGTGCAGAAGCGCATTGGGCCCAGAGCAGAGGCCTTAGGTCCCCTGCTCTGCCCTGCCCCACTCCGCTCCCAGCTCAGTGCTAAGCAAGAAGCATCAAAATAATGGCCTCCGTGATGGTCACTGAACTATCAGAAAAAAAAAAAACAAATGGAGGTGGGCAGTTAGCATTAGGAGGAGCCCTGGGCTGGGGGTGAAGCAGGAGCAGGTGGGGGTAGGGAAACTAGTATTCATGGTGCTCTATACGTCCTAGGTTTTTTTCCATATCTTCTTTAGAAAGTTAAAGGAAATCACTTGTTGCCAGGAATGTATGACATTCCCACAGGTCTCCTGGTTTGCATGGTGACATCAGCCTAAGAGAGGACAGAATCCAGAGACTACTTTCAGGCAAAGGGGTGTGGTCATGTGGGAACATTCGGATATTCTATTTGATTTGCTATTTCCTATTTTTCAGATATATTGTGGAGAAGAAAAACTTTTTTCTCCCATTAGTTTCTTATCATGGACTTGTGCTTCAGTTCTGTGACCTCCTAGTTCTGTGTGACTTAGGGCAACTTTCTTAACCTTTCTGAATCTGTTTCCTCACCCGGGGTACTAACACCTAACCTAACGAGCTGTAAAATGAACTGAATTATGGAACTCCTACTCATTCCTTTCTTACCTGTGTTCTGGTAGAAGTGGGGCACTAGTTGGCAAAGGCGAAGGACAGCAGGGAAGGGAGAGTGAGGGAACGGGGCGGTGAGAGGCGGCAGGACTCTGTGTGCTTACATGGAGGGTGTGCTCACGTGCCGACAGTATGGACGTGACTGTGGCTATGGCTAATGGAACACAACATCTCTTTGGCAATGGCCCAGCATTCTCTGTATTGTAAGAATTCCCAGGAGATGCCTCACTCAGGAAGGTAATGGGGGAACCAGAGGGGGAACCTGGCCATAAACCAGGTGTGTGACTCTAAACAAATCAGCTCCTCACACCCTACCTGCCCTCCTGGACCTCAGTTTCCTCCTCTTGAACAAAAGGGGGTTGAACTAATAAATTCCAAGATCTTTTCCAGCATCCACCTTTAGTGCGAGGTGCTGAAGCAGGGGAGGGCAGTGGGATTATCCCGAGTCACCAAGCAAATGTGCTCCTTCAGAGCCTTTTGAGTACTAAGGACACCTACAAAAATTCGGGCATACTGATTTACTTTTCCTAGGGGAGTTCTGTGGATATCGGTCCTGAGTTCAAGAACGAAGCTTACCATATAGTTATGTTATGTGACATGTTCCCAGGGCTTTGGGGAATTTAAGTGCAAAAATCAGTGTTGTGTGTTGGCCTCAAACCCAGAACCAGTCCCCCTCTGCCCTCTACTAGCCATGGTGGGAAGTCGGTGTCGTGCAAGCATGCTGTGTGTTTTTAATTTGAAGCTTGTTTTATTTCTCTAAAGACATGAGTTGAATGTTACAATCCTGAGAAAAAATTTATAGAACATCGTATTTTAATCAGATCATTCTGAATTTTATAAGAACAGTATAATTTAAATTATTTCTGGCGATTTCTCAGTATACAAAATACAGATTCAATTCTAGCCTTAAGTTGAGTTTTATGAAAGAAAAAGAAAACCCCATCAATTTCAGTTCTTCTAGTCCATATCCCTTTTGCAAAACCACTCAGACAAACCTCAAATTCATCCTTCCTTGAAGTTATATTTCATTTAAGGGAAGAGACTTCACTTGTTTATTCAGTATCTCAGTTTATAACGCTTTAAGATGTTTGTTTGTAAATCGATGAATAATACTTACCATTGGAATATTTATGACTGCAATTTCTAATTCCAGATAACTTCTATTTTAGAAATCTTTAACATCAATAGCATTTATCAATTATGCTGCATGAATTGTTTAAGCAAAATTAAGAATTCTATTTGCCTTCCTACCTTTCAGCCTATCTTATTTGCCAGTCTAGGGACTGCATTTTCAGGCTCAAGGTCAGCCAAGGATTAATAGCTTTAGGTCTATTTGCCTATCCTCTTTTTAAGCTGAATTTAGCTCTTGAGATAACAGCACTTTGCTGTGTACTTGAGTGAAATTTTAATCTTGGCCTTTGGTTAATTTTGAATCACACAATTAATTCTAATAAGGTGAGAAATCAGGACATATAAGGCAAACCTGTATTTTTGACATTTTAAAATGTTAGTGGAAAATGAAATAGTCTGAAGAACATCCATTGTTTTTTAAGTTTGGCGAATTATTTTTTATAAGAGCAAAACATATTTTTCCTTATTGTAGATGGTACTACTATAATATTATTTGCTTGAAAGTATTGATTAAAGTCATGTTATTGAAAAAGATTTCAGCTCAGCAGTTCCTTGATATATAATTTGATAAATGGTTTCAGTTAAATATCTTGTTAGAGAAATCTAGGTTTTCTGAATGCAACAGAACATATTTTGACTGTTTTTTCCCCTCCCCTTTACATCCAGTCTAATAAAGATGTTCTTTTCAGATAATGAAGACCTTGAGATGAGAAGAGACTATTCTCTCAGATTCTTATAGCCCAAGTCTTTCTGTAAGAGATGCAGGGTGTATCTCACCCCTATCTTGGGATCTTTATCAATAAGCTCTACTCTTGGTCTAGGCTGACATGAAACTGTAATCATGGGGCATTTTATGGGATCATAGTGGTCTGAGAAAGTGAAAGTGCTCCCCTTCGCCTTATGTTTATAATAGAAAGGAATATAGTTATGAAGGGAATTTCTTTAATTCTTCTTGTATGAATCTCATGGGAACCTAGTTTTATAATGAGGACACCACATTTAACTGCCAACTTGATGATGAAGAATCCCAACAACCAATCAATACCCTGGACTCTGAAGGAAGAAAACACACTCTGGTTAAGGCAAATTTTTCAATATTTATTTACATTTTCAAGACCAAAAAAAAAGAAAAAAATTGCTCCTTTTTGTCATAGATATAATTCATGCTCCCTACAGACATTTTAGAAAATGCAAAAAGTTTTAAAGAAGTAAGTAAATAAAATCAATATCACCCATACATCAATGACCCATTAATATCTACTACTAACATTTTGGTGCCATAGAAAAAGCTGGGTAACCAGCATTGTCATAAGCAGTGATTCAGACAAGGCCCATGAGAAAGCGTTGTTTGGTTTGCATGAGAAGAAGAGGTGCAGGGAGATTAAATAATTTGCTAAAGTTATTCAGTGAGCGGGTAGCAAAACCAAAATAAAGATGCCTGGCTCTGGGATTTTCTACCACCAGCCAGAGATACAAGTCTTTTCACAATTGAAGAGCCACTGACAGTTGTTTTTTCTCTGCCATTCCTCAACTGGTTGCTAAGCAAGGGGTCAGCCATCCTCAACAGAATTCAGCTGACTGTGCCCAAGGGTGAATGAGGAGACGATATATGTCAAAGCAGTTGTATTATCAAGTTGTGGGTGCGGTTTTACCTCATAATCTCCTCAAGAGAGGGGAAGAATGTGTTCCCTCTGTGGGGCAAGACAGAGTGACTGGGGCAGATTTAGAAAGTCTGGAACTTTGGAACTTATTACCCTGAAGAAAATTAAAGAGAACTGCCCTAAAAATCAAAGTAAGTTGACTGCTAGCCTTTACTCCAAAGACCAGTTAAATCCTTAGTGAAAACTTATTTCTTATCTTCAGTCCCCTTCAGAAAGAAAGGTTTTTGGCAGCTAAGTTGGTAATGACTGACATTCGGGAGGCTCAAACCCACCTCCAGGTGAAATAGCTATTGACGTGGGGCACTGAAGGTGCTGGTGCATGGATATTGCTAGTAATCCGAGCATTAGTGTTCTTCCTCTTCCTAAAATAAGCAGCAGTGTAGTCTAAGTGTACCAGGAAAGCCATAAGTTCGCATTTCAAGGTAAGAACCTGGACA
>NW_011888783.1:18955987-18963418 GCF_000151845.1 Pteropus vampyrus | reverse complement strand
GGTTTTACCTCATAATCTCCTCAAGAGAGGGGAAGAATGTGTTCCCTCTGTGGGGCAAGACAGAGTGACTGGGGCAGATTTAGAAAGTCTGGAACTTTGGAACTTATTACCCTGAAGAAAATTAAAGAGAACTGCCCTAAAAATCAAAGTAAGTTGACTGCTAGCCTTTACTCCAAAGACCAGTTAAATCCTTAGTGAAAACTTATTTCTTATCTTCAGTCCCCTTCAGAAAGAAAGGTTTTTGGCAGCTAAGTTGGTAATGACTGACATTCGGGAGGCTCAAACCCACCTCCAGGTGAAATAGCTATTGACGTGGGGCACTGAAGGTGCTGGTGCATGGATATTGCTAGTAATCCGAGCATTAGTGTTCTTCCTCTTCCTAAAATAAGCAGCAGTGTAGTCTAAGTGTACCAGGAAAGCCATAAGTTCGCATTTCAAGGTAAGAACCTGGACATGTTCCACTAACCAGCATCCAAACAGGGGCTCTGTCGCTGAAGCTCATCTTTCTTAACAGAGGCATTATCATAATCAGCATCTTTTCATAGACCTTAAGATATTCTACAAAATATTGGCAATAAAGTCTCCCTAAGGTTCCAGCCATCCAATGCATACCCCAGAATCATCTACTGTTTGCTCTAGCTAATTTGCATGGAGAGGATAGCCTTTTGGTTTGAGATGCAGCCCCCAAATCACTTATTTGGAAACTGCGAAGACATAGAATATTAGAGCTAGAAGGGAGAGCAAGGATCATTCATTCCCACTTTGTTATTTTATAGATCTAGGAAGTGAGGCCCCTATAACTAAAGAAGCTTCAGCTCAAAGTTTTCAAGGGACTTGCTCAAAGGCATCCGGCTGTTAAATAATGGAGTTCAGATTTTCTGATTTTGATCCAAAGATTTTTTAACACATTTCTCTGATGAGTGCCATAAATTGATGAAGATAGAGAAGGAAAAAACAATAAGATATAATCCTTACCCTGAGTGACTTCTGTTTACTTCTGGGGTCACTTCGATGAGATCATCAAGGCTCTAGCCCCTTTAAAACATAGAAGAAATGATGAGGTTATGATAGATTAACACCAAGTGGTTAAAAGTATTCATTAAAACCCAGAAACAGTATAAATACTTAAAGATATCATTCTAAAGAGTTGAAGATTGTTAGAGGTGACTCTGCAGAAGTATGTATGGATTTATACATCTCTGAAACTCATTGAAATGTAGTGAGATAATAGTTTACTCTTGGAGCCATTAGGCCATTAGCAAATACTGCGCTCTATTTTGGTTCATTTAATATTATGCTTTTAGCCTTTGCTAGGGACACTAAACGTTTTTGTCACCGTCTACACACACACACACACACACACACACACACACACACACACACACACACACACATATCTCATAGAACATTCCAGAAGGTATGTCCTCTTCATGTCAACCTCCAACATGCTGTGGACTTTAAATGTAACTTTGGAGAATCAGTAATTTGTAAAATTGACATTCATTAGCAGGTTTTAAGATAAATAAACCAATTTGTTAAAGTCCTGATATATAACCTGGTATCTGCTTCTGGTAATTATATCTATATTAAAACTACGAATTTTGACTAGTTGTATTGGCAACCAACAATAGGAAGATTGAAATCTGTAGAGTCCTGAAATATAAGATACATTTACTGTAACATAAAACTACCTGCAGTCACTGAAAACACATCAGTATTTTATTGTTACCCTTTAGTATATTCTGCTTCTGGTCTTAATGCAAGTTTTGCTTTTCTTAGTATATCTATGTGTGGGGAAAAAAAGTGAGGTCTTGAGAGCAGAAGTGATTTTTTTTCTACACTGGTTAGGGATGGCGCTCACACTCAATTTGAACTTGAAATACCGCCTACCAAACTGACTTCTGACTTCTCTGTGTTTGTAAATGGCACCATCATTCTCCTGTCACCCAGGATCAACATGTCGGTCTTCCTTGGTGCGTCCGTTTCCTTAACCTCCCATATTAAATCTTTCTCCAATTCCCACAAGTCTTCCCTTGAACTCTCTCTCACGCCTATTTTATTGCCTCCATTCATTCCACTACCACCAACATTGTCTACACTCCTATGACTGACGGTAAAGGAGAGGACGCACTTGCCTTGGCATGGCTCCTCCTTGGGGTGTAGAGGTAAGGTGGAGGGGTGTGAGAGGAGAGGCGTTGGGGTCCCGGGATGGTGTCAATGCCACCTTAACCCACCTCTCTCATTCCCTTTGACATGACTTACAGAACCTGGGAAACCTGGTTCCAGGGCAGTGCACCTACTTACTATTGCCACTCTCTCTCCTTTTTCTTAGTGGAGGGAGCATCACAACTCTTGATTCAGAGAGCTCTTTGAGAGGTCCTCCTCTACTGGGGCAAGGGAATCAAAGACTAATTGACCATTTAAGCATTCTTAACTTGGCTTTATTTGACCTAGAGACAAGGAGAATGCTGAGCTAAGGAGAAAGATTTCTTTTTCTTCTAAAAAAAAAAAAAAATGGTTGCAGACTTTGGTGTTGGATTGATAAGGATTTCAGTTCCAGGACGCATTGACCTTCAGCTGGGATGCATCCTCTACGAGGGCTTCTTTAAATTCCATCACACACATTTACTCCTGATGACCAATCCTGAGAGACTCCCTCTAAGAAGGAGAAGTTTAGGTGACAAAAATCTCAAAAACCTAGTTAGTTTAGTTAATATGAATGCCAAAGCTGATAATGCAACCATTCCTTGAATATAAACTTTATTATTTAGAGCGCTTATCATATTGTAATAATTTGTTTACTTGTCTTTCTTCTGCCTGGCTTCAAATTCCAGCCCTGTCAGTGACTAGCAGTGGGCTCTGGGTAAGCTGTTTAACTGAGCTATGCCTCAGTTTCCACATCTACAAAAGCTGAGCATAGCACTTACCTTACAGAATGATTATGAGGATTAAATTGAGTATATGTTTGACTTTCTCTCCCTAGGGTCTAATATTATGCCTGGCTCATGAGCACTAAATAATTATTTGTTAATTATTTTACTAGTGAAATTTTCTGTAAACCTCTTTGGAAGGCTGAGCTTAAAGAATTTTTTTTTGTGTGTGTCACATTATAAGCTGAGTTTTGGGAACAGAGTTTGGCCAAAGGATACTTTTCTGTTAATCAGACTGAGCTGAAGATAGTGCCTGTAAAGAGAAGTTGAAACCAGATAAATGTTTCGAATACTTTATGACAGCACTTGAGAAACCTTAGGATATCTCCATTCCCACATTTGGACAGGTTCTTGGAATTACCTTCTGTGTCGCATCCGTAAAGGCCGGGAAGTTTCTTCCCGGAAACTGTGGATGTGGCACGAGACACTTTTCATTGTCTTACTTAGCATGAAGTGGTCGTCCCCTACTATCCCAAGCATTTGGAGCCCATATCCCTTATTGGACACGCTAGTACACATTGTCTTAGGAAATTTGTAGTTGTCATGGTCTGTTACTTTATTATAGGTGCACTTTAAATTTCAGTTGGCTGTAGTTCTTGCTGGGGATAGTCTTATTTCTCTTTCCCTCACAGAACTGTAGGAGAATGGTAAACTATTTGCTGATTGATAGGTCTAAAATTATGTTTGTCCCACATGTTTGGAAATGTCATTTCTGAAAGGGAATGTGTTGAATAGCCTTTTCTGGAGATCTTTAAAAATAGTGTAGTTTCTCACCTGATGGGAGTGAGAAATGTGAGGCCTTTGGAGGCAATGAAATGGCCTTTGCTTCTGAAATTGCAATTATTTGAACTTTAGTTTGAATGCACTTTTGAAAATAATGTGTTAAAAGTGTGACAGGATATTCTGTGGCAGGATAGTTTATTCAGAGGATGGAGCTGGGATCAGGCCAAGGACATGGGTACATGGAGAAACAGTCTTCAGTTCAGAAACCGGAACAGAAGGGTAGGGGCAATTATAGGATTAAGAGCACCAGGTCTCAGGCAACACGGTAGGCGCATTAGCCTGGCTTTGCAAGTCCAATTAACTGGGTCTGGCAGAGGGCAGGTGTGCTAGTTTTCTGTCATTGCCATAATGATATCACACATTTCGTGGTTTAAAACCACACACATTTATTCTCAAGGTCAAAATTCTCTAGGTCAGATGTCCAGTACCAGTCTCGTGAGATGACTAAAATGATCTCTTCATTTGGAAGTCTCATAGGCATCTCAAACTTAATATCCTTGGTTACAGAGGCAGATTTCAGGTCAAATAGGGGCACCTGTCCCTCCACACCCTCTGGCTCACCCCTGCCTTCTCCCAATCCCGTTGTGATAGCCACTAAAGTCTGAGTGGAGTGGCTTTTCCTGTCGGACTCAAAAGTTGATAAAGATTTCCCAAGGTTCCATGCTCCCCACACCAATGACAAGCCCAGGGGCATTTTCTGGTTCTTGTACCCAGTCAGGCCAATAACTGAAATGGCAGCTGCTGCTGAAATACAAACCAGTTGTTGCGGTTTGAGGTGGGGGCAAAAGTTCTTAGAAAAGGGCAATGAAAAGGAATGGTTCCTATTTTATGTTAACTACATCAGTCTTCCAATATCTTTCTGCTCAATTGGCCACACTCCTGGGGATTTTGTGCAGGAGACAAGCATGTTTGAGACTGACTGTTCCTTGCCGTTGAATTCAGCAGCTGGTAATGAGGAGAAGGACGCAGACAAAGCCTTTCCTTGATGTCAAGGTGGGCACGGTGAGGTATTCACCCTTGTGCCTCTTGCACTGTTCTTGGTACCTAGAGGGTTTCAATACATGTTTACTGAACTGAATTGACACATTTTTAGAAGTTAATGAACATATCAGATGATAAAACAATCATACATAAATAAGGCTTAGAAAACACACGTTATTATTACAGGAATTTAATAAGCTTAGCCAAGGGAACTGAGAAGGGGGCTAATACTGGCCAAAGGCCCTTCAGGACATCTGAGGTGGCAGTGGGGTTTATGCGTTGTGTACTGCTTTTCTTTGGTAGGTCATCGCTTGTGAGCAGCAGTATGACTCTTCCTATGACGCGCGCTGTGACGTCTGGTCCCTGGGGATTACAGCTATTGAACTGGGGGATGGAGACCCTCCCCTCTTTGACATGCATCCTGTGAAAACGCTCTTTAAGATCCCAAGGTAGGACACAAGATGGCGCTCTTGGCTCGTTAGTTCTTTGTGAAAGCGTCTCATTAGCGGGATAATAAATAGTTCGTAAGCAATTTCTCTCCAAATCTGTGAAAGCTTGATTGTAAAATATACAGTGTTTCCTTTTGTGGGGGGAAAAAGAAGAAGGGGTGTAGAGGATGTTCCTGAAAGATAACACATCCCAAGGAATAACAGGACTTTGTTCTAACAATTGCGTATTGTCAGTACGCACTCCGTTTTTTGAGATGTCCATTTTTGGTGCTTTGCCCAAGAAGATTGCAAATGCAATTTTGGATTAAGTAATCTGTCTAAAACCTGTTTTGTTATTAACTATATAATCATATATGGTCCTCCTCTCATCCCCAGTTTGAATCTAGAGTATTTAAGGAAATTTGGGACTAAAAAAATTGTGTATCATATTTTTGTATCCACTCAGACCAGAACTAAAAAAGATCACAAAAATGTCACATCAGTCATATGACTGTCTCTCCATCCCTTAGTTTCTGTTTCAATGGGAAATTGTGCCAAAAGAGATCTGTTCAGAGAGTGTTTAAATGCCGGTATATTTTCTATTGTATGTATTCAGTAGGGGTTTGTACAAGAGGTTTATTGTTTGTCTTTCATAAGAATTGGGCTGATATTTGGCCAGCTGGAGAATCCATCAGGCAGCTCCCTCCCAGCCAGGCTGCAGGTTAAGAGATTTGTGCCTTCCACATTTCTCTTTGAAAGGAAGGCTCTGGGCCGGCTGGGGGCCCGTTTAACCACTTTGACAATCCAAGCGTTAACCTTTCCTTATCTGCGCAATCATACAGCTATCACAGCCTTTAAAAATTTCTCCTGATTGCAATTTGCATTTCTGATTAGGTCTATTTATATGCAGATGAGGCTCTGTGGCGTTCATCATCATAATGTTATCGTTTTATACCTAATCCAGATGTGAACAACCACTCACCATTATTCCAAAAGTGATTCCCACTCAAGTCAGGGTTGGTCTTTTTTGCCTTTTCCAAAGTACAAAATCAGGTCAGGGTGGTTAGAAGAGCAGACAAAGCTCCCGGCTTTTTAAATTAATAGTCTGGTGAAGGTTCGGAAAGATGTAAAACGCAGGACCACAAAACAGTATTGTATATAATAATATGTTAGAAAATAAGAAATTATGTCTGGGATGATTTGTGTGTGTGCTTTGAATTTTTACATATGGTTTACTCTTCACCATCTATTTACTGGGGCCACATAGTTTCACAAACATCAGAATTAAGTCGTGGCTTCTGATTAGCAAAATATATATACTTTTGATAAGAGGTCATCTACTTGGGTATATTTGTTCATTTCTTTTTTTAGTATGTGTTTGTGTACAGACCAATTGTCCAAAAATTTCATACGGTGATAAATGTGAAACTGCTTAGAAGTTGCCTATGTGTGCATGTGTGTGCATGTGTGTATCCGTGTGTGTGTGTGTGTTTAAATAGACCCTTCATCTCCAATGACTCTTCTTAGCTTGCTTCTGTGTCCAGTCAAGCCGCTGATCTCTAATAATCTCTATACTCTCACTCCTATCACTTTTTCCATCTTAGGAGAAGCTTCCAGATCTGAAACACAAATAACCAAGCCCCCCCACTGCCTGCCTCAGGACAGTTTGAACCCCAGGAATGAGACAATTGCTATAAAAAGATCTTAGTGGCGACAAGGATCCTTATTCTGATGTAGGTGGAAGCTTTTCCTTATAGCGTAACTTCCTGGCCTTTTACCATCTTTTTTTGGTTCCTGTGCACATGATGAATCAGATTGAACTAGGGAATGTCAACAATAATCGGTCAGCAGATCCTCAGTGCAATTAAGTATGCTGGACACTTGCCCTTGTCACAACCTTAGCAGCCAAGTTGACATTCCTGGCAGGAAAGATGGAGGTTTCTCTCTCTCTCTCTCTCTCTCTCTCTCTCTCTCTCTCGCCTGCCTGCCTGCCTGCCTGCTTGCTTTCCTTCCTTCCTTCCTTCCTTCCTTCCTTCCTTCCTTCCTTCCTTCCTTCCTTCCTTCCTTCCTTCCTTCCTTCCGTAGCATATTTGCATATACCACCCAGCTTTTTATGCTCATCAAGTTATTTACTTGAAGATTACCCTGTCAATTAGAATCATGTAGTTAGTTCTCTTAGGAAGGGTTGTGGATTGTGTGTATGTGTGTGTGTGTGTGTGTGCGCAATCTTAATTTTGAGTGCTAAAAATGTATTCTTTTCTCAGAAAAGCTCTTGATGAAGAGTGGAGAAATTAAACATCTACATATTT
>NW_011888783.1:18946500-18954347 GCF_000151845.1 Pteropus vampyrus | reverse complement strand
CAATCCCTGCCTGCATTTTCATGGGCTTTCTTCCATGTCTCACCGTGTCTTCTTTTCTGTCTTGCCCAATAAGGACACTTGTCATGGGATTTAGGGCCTTTCCTAATCCAGGACGATCTCATTTCAAGATACTTATCTTAATTACATCTGCAGAAGACCTTTCTTCCAAATGAGGTCACAATCTCAGGTTCCAAGTGGACATATCTTTTGGAGGCCACAATTCAACCCACTATACCAACCAACTTTCTTGTTTACCAAAATCTCTGAGAAACTATTTTGGGTGCAAAATAGGACAACTGGCTAGATGATAATGCAGATAATAATAGTAACTTAAGTTTATCGAGTGCTAACTATGTGGCAGGCACATTGCTATGCGTTTCACAAATATAAATGAACGCGATGCCCACAGTGACAATGTGAGGTACTGTTGCCATCATTTTTTTCTAGAGGAGAAAACTGGAAGGCCAGGGAGAAAGCCCTTGGTCATGCGCTTATCTAGGAAAAGTGATTTGAATCTGAAAAGTTTGACTCCAAAGCTCACATGTTTTGCAACTATATTGAAAAATCAAAGCCCTTCCTTAAATTTTATTTTCCTTATCAGTGAATTATGAATTGAGCTCCAAGGGGACTGAAGTATATAGAAATGAATAGGACATCCTGGCCTTTAAGAAGCTTACAATTTAGCATCCTTATTCCTGCTCCCAATTTTGAACTGACAATGTAAACCTGAGAGTTAGAATTTTATTGGCATCAATGACTGCATCAGTCAAGGAACTGAAGAACAGAAGTGAAGAGTGTTATCATAGGTGAACACAGGCCCTTCTTTGCTCATTGCTTTATGACCCCCAAACCAGAAAGCCTTCCTTTCTCCAGACTCCCCTTCAAGCAGCTGCCTTTTAGTTCCTAATTTAGAACACTTAAGTGTTTGAACTAAATAATTGCAGAACATGTGTTATGTAAAAGCAGAGAGGCATTTCAAGTTATTATTATTGGTACATGGAAGTTTTTGTCTTATCCCACCCTCTTTGCAAAACCTGCACATGCCATGTCAGGGCTATTTCTGATAAAGCCAGCATCTCCTCCCACTTCGCCTTCTTTTTTTTTTTTTTTTTTTCAGTAGAAAAAGCTCCCTTTGGTTCTGGAGTAAATGGAAATCTGTTTCTGGCATCCTGAGTTGGAATGCTTTTTCTCATGGAAACTATTTTAAATAGTTATTTAGGAGGAGGTTATATAATGCCTGAAGTCCTCGCTTTGGGTGCGTTATTAGACTCCTGTGGCCAAGCAGAGTTTTAAGTTTGAGTCTGAGGACTACACTTACGGGAAAAAATACTTTCCATTCTCTAAACGACCCATTTATCCAAGTGCTTTAAAACCCAGTCAGCTGAAAATCTGGGGATGCCTGTGCCCTTTAACCTTGAACATCTCTAACTTTGTTTACTCTAAGTTAGGCTTGGGTTGAGTGCTTGAGTTTAAGACAAATAAGGCAGGGTTTTTTGTTTGTTTGTTTGTTTTCTCTCAAGGAGAACATAGTTTTACTGTCTCTTCCTCCAATCATTAGCAAAGATGAAACTGGCAGAAGTTGGATAGCAAAAAAGAGGAGCAAAAAGGAAAAATATGAAAAGATACTCTTGGGCTACCTGGACGAAGTGGAGCTCAGAAAGGGTAAATCATCACTTGAGACATTGTGAGTCTATATGAAGGGTTTCCCCAGGGTCTCAATGCCTACAGTTGACTCTTGTTCTGAAAGAGAATCCTTGGACTGTTTTTCATCTCATTTCTTCTGAATTTCTATCATTTTGTAAAGATAAAGATTCATTTTATTTTGACTTTCCTAATTCACAAACCAAGTTGTTCACATGGGAAGACTGCTCCTCAGCTGCAGAGGATGCAGAGACAGCAGGGAGCCCTGAGTCACCAGTAATTGTTTTACTATTACAGAATTGTCACAGGACATTTTCCCTTAGGGCTGAGAAATATAAGGAAAAGAAATTAAAACTAAACTATTGTTGTTGAAGTGTAATGAGTAAGGGGGGTTGGTGTTTAATGGCACAGTAAGAGTGGATCTGCCCTAGGGAATTCTGGTTTCTCTTCACCAACCCAGGTCATTTAGCTAGTGGCCTTTTGAGCAACCAACCCTCACAGTCCCAGCTTCGCTCATAAAGCAAGAAGAGCTAAAGAATTAGCATCATTTAGCATATACTGAGTGCCTAATAGCAAAAAAAAAAAAAAAAAAAAAAAAAAAAAAAAAAAAAAAGGTTTTTAAATACTCCAATAGGAAAACAGTAGTCTTTTATGTGTCTTTTTCTTTCTTTGGGAGATTTCTAGTCCCATTTTTATGGATAGTGCTCCCTATTTCTCAGGCTGCCTCGAGGGTGCCCCCCTCCCCCTTGAGTATCCTCTCCATTTCTTTGGGAACACAGTAGCTGGAGGCAGCTGGCAGAAATGCCCCAGAAGGTTTCCACTCTGTGGAACATGTTTCCAAACTCTTTTTTAATTTGATTCGAGCAGCTGGGGCTGTTAGTTCCTGTGGAGGTGCAACTTGCTGTCCCCCTGAATCTTGGCCGGCAGGGAGAGTTTAGCTTTTCAAGGTTTAATCTGGGGATCAGGTGACAAAGCAGGAGCATGCCTTCAGGGACTACTGTCCCCATCCGTGTGGAGTAAGAAATCCCCACCCCAAGAGAAGGGAAAGGCCAGAGAACGATTCCTGTCGACTTAGGCATTATTGGTGCTTTCTCCCTTGTTACCTTGATTTCATTATTTTGTCACCACTCTGGCTAATTTCAGTTTAGCTCCTAAATGATGAAGAGATGGGCAAAGAGAGTAATCAAGGAAACAGAGCTCAAAACAATACCCAAGAGTTTGGGGCACCCTAGTTTCCTCTGCCTCTAGAGAAAACTAGGAAATAAAAGTGAGGAATAGTTATAAGTGGCCTTCATGGGTGGGCATAGTGGAAGAGCAGGGCCAGCACAAGGATGAAGAGAGATAAGGTGGTATTCTGGAGGAAAGCTCTGAACAATTGGAGCTGTCTATTTCTGGAGAATTCCTAAAGCCAGATAAAGCCAATGTTACCAGAAAGAAAATATAGCACAGTAGTCAAACATTGGCATTTGTATCAGTGCTTGTATATACTGGTATGTAACCAACCACCCCAAACATAGTTGCTTAAAACAACAATCATTTGTTATTTCTCACGAGTCTATGGGTTCTTGGAGTGGTTCTATGGATCTTGGCTAGGCTTACTTATGGATCTGTGGTCAACTGTGGATTTGGCTGGGGGATGGCCGGTCTAGGATGATCTTAGCTCGGATTACTTGGCTCCGCTCTCTGTGGTTTCTCATCCTCCAGCAGGCAAGCCAGGGCTGTTCTCACATTGGTGACAGGGTTCCAAGCATAGATACAAAAAGAGGTAGTAAATTGGACCATTTTTGCCAGCAATTTACCATAGCATTCTATGGTCTGTCTGCACAGGTTTAAATACCAGCTGTATTACCTTTAAGCTGTATGAACGTGACCAAGTTACTTAATGTCACTGTGCCTCATTTTCTCCTCTATAAAATGGAGGTACAAATAGTATCAGCCTCAGAGAGTTGCTGTGAGCAGTTAATAAATGTAAACTACTCAGAACAGTACATAGTAAGCTTTCGATTTCTGCTGGGTGCTACCAAAGAACAAACCTCAAGGGTGTATTTGTATTGTAAGGAATTTACTTTCCCTTATAGCTGCCATTCAAAAGAGCCACTCGTGAGATCGATCATTTGAAAGTTTAGTTAATTGATTGATTGATGATTGTATGGGGAATTGAGAGAGAATAAAGACTGATTTTTCAATCAATCCTTAATACTTCCACTGCACCTGTCTGAAGGACTCTGCCATAAATATTGTCACAACTTCTTTGTTAACACATACTTCTAAGAGATGAGTTCACTCCTCCTCCTGCCCCCATACATACTTATGAATGTGATGACAGAAACTGAGCATTGGGAGGCAGAGCTGGCCTTAGTCCCCACTCCCATTATCTCTACAATGGGTGGTGATGCCGCTGTCCTCTGAAGACAACTGAGGCTGCGGTGCTTTTCCTTTCCATCAACTCCACCTCTGCGTAGTAGAAGAGCTGTGTGATGGGCGCTTGGTTGCCTCCTTCTGCAGTGGTCCACAACCTTTTTGACACCAGGGACTGCTGCTCCTGTGAGAATTTAATGCCTCATGATCTGAGGTGGAGCTGAAGTGGTGATGCTAGCCTGGGCTGCAAATGCAAATGAAGCTTCGCTGGCTGGCCTGCTGCTCACTTCCTGCTATGTGGCCTGGTTCCTAACAGGCCACACAGACTGTCATTGGCCTGCAGCCTGGGGTTTGGGGACTCTTGTTCTACAGGGTCTCTTCAGCTCGCTTGATAGGTACAAGGAGTTCTGGAAACTACTTGTCCCCAGGTAAAGGGAGAGTAGTAGGAGTACTAGACAGAGGGCACTGACTCAGGACTGGGTCCCATTTTCTCCACCAAAGAGAATGATTTTTTCCAGTCCAGCTTGGAAAGGCTAAAAACATTGGCAAAGTGTGACAGAAACCCAAGCCAGGTGAGGAGATTGTAAGGAGAGCACTTAGTCGTTCCAGGTGAGTTCAGGTTTCTTGGCTGGGAGGAGTGATACCTCAGGTACTGAGAGAAAATACAGGTGAGACTGCTGACCACTGTCAGTGATCTTGGAAGAATTCTGGAGAACAGGAAGAGTGTTAGAGGAGTGGGAAAGGGAGAATGTGGTTCAATTCTTCAAAAAAAGGAAGAAGACAGAATCTGCAAACCATCCTCTGGTGAGCTTGACTTTCATCTTGAGCTAATTACTATGATTCTTTTCTCTCTCTCTCTCTCTTTGACTAGTATATGAATTCTTAGAAGAAAAGGCTGTGATCGCTGAATTAGCATGGGGATTCTAAACTCTAGAATCATAATGTGCAGTATCACATGTCGGACTTATGTTCTTGTTTGGTGTTATTGCAAGACTGGTAGAAGGGGGGACCGTTTTAGATATAATGTGTTTGGAATTTTACCCTTAAGTAAAATTTGTTGTGATGTCTTTGTGGCCAAGATAGAGAAACAAAAATTGGAGAATGGTAATCGTGATGGATCATAACCCAGAAGGACTGTATTAAGGAATGTCGGATAATGGTATCAGTGTCCATGAGGCAGAGAAGTCCTCGAGGCCTTAGGCAGGGCTCTGCTGACTATCCTGCCTGCTGATGTTTTAAAATGTGTAATGAGTTGCAGGACGTTGGTAGTCTTTTGGTCACAATCCTGGGAGGGGTAGCTGTTATGCTGGATGACAGACTTGGAAGACCAAAAGATCTCAAATGGCAAGAACAGTGGGAATCTTTTACAAGCAAATAGGCTCAGAAATCTTGGTGAGCTTTACAGGTTGAGAGAGCCGTGGCTTAGTAACCCACAGGAGAAAAATGGATTTAATTTTGGCTGCAAGCCCATTGGGAGTCAAACAGTAAGACATTCCTACATGGTTAACATGAGATTTGATAGAGCAAATACCACCCTACCCCAACATTGGCTCTGTCTCACCCAGAACTCCTGGGTTCGTTCTGCACATCATACTCAAACTGTCACAAGAGAGTCTTACCCTGGCAGAACTCTTAAACAGGCCTGAAGCTGGCATTTCATTTAAAAATGGGAGTCAGGTGCTGATTCTACTCCTGCTCTTTCACCAGTCCATCATTTCACCTCTCAGTGGGGCAAAAATGGCACCATCCTTAAGCAGCATGTTTTGCACTCAGATAACAGGGCCCGTGCAAACTGTTTTCTTCAGCATCCTCCCTACATTCTATGGGTGCTAATAGAGAGGAATGTCAGCAGTCACCAACTGCAGGGCTGGAGCCATATTCTACAGCAGTGAGTCTCACCCAGCACAGGGGTCCTTAGTCCTAACTAGAGTTTAGAATCTCCTGGGAGCTTTAAAAATATCCACCCCTGGGCAATGCCCTCCCACCCACCCAATTTCAGTATAATTGGTCTGGAGTCAAGCTCAACATTTATATAAATACATAACTAATTTTACAAATAAATGTTTGTAATAATATGCATCTTACTTTATATTTTAAAGTTCTCTCAGATGATTTTAAGTGCAACTATCAGACCGTTGTTTGTTTATTTGTATTTCAAAACTAGAGTCTCCCCTGGAAATTCTGGCTCCTGCCTTCCCCATCTCTTCCTTATGGTTGAGAATTGAGAAATGAGAGATGATACTGCACATTATGAAGAATATAAAAGCAGAGAAAAGGATTCCAGCAGAATAGTCAATAATGACTGTTTGGAGTTGAACTGTGGTCCAGCCCTCATAAAAAGATATGTTGAAATCTTAACCCCTCGGGACCTCAGATTGTGATCTTATTCGGAAATAGGGGCATTGCAGATGTGATTAGCTAGGTCAAGATGAGGCAGAGTGGGCCTTTAATCCAATATGACTGGCGTCCCCATAAAAAGAGGGTGATTTGGACATAGACACACAGAGAAAGAAACATATGGAGACAGAGACACACAGGAAGATGGCCACACTGCCATAAGCCAAGGAACACATGGGCCACTAGATGCTGGAAGAGGGAAGAAAGGAGCTTCTCCTAAAAGGCTTCAGTGAAGCATGGCTTTACTGACACTCTCTTTTGGACTTCTAGCCTCTCTAGCTGTGAGAGAATGAATTTTTATTGTTTTAAGCCTCCTAGTTCATGGTACTTAGTTATGGCAGCCCTAGGAAATGAATGCAGTAACTTCATCTAGTTTCGAGCCTGTTACTCCTGGAGTGCTGCCAAAGGCATGACTGGGGGTGGGGGAGTTGAGGGTAGGAGGGAGCCGCTCTGCCTAGCAGAGTCCTGGAACTCGGGGAGGGTTACATTGGTCAGCTTTCCAATACTTCAACTCCCAGGTGGTATTTCTGTAGAAATGAAGACAGTCTTAAATTATGTGCCTAGCAGGTCTCAGTCTACTTCTAGATAAGAAATGGGAAGTACATGAGAGTTCCTCTAATCCCTTGCTCCAGACTGCTGAGCCAAGAACTTGCTTCCCCATCCAGACCTGCCTGAGCAGGGAAGAGCCCATCTTTTCCATAGTGTTCAGCATGGAGCTCTGCATTTCTTCTTCAAACTCCTGCCAGACTCAGGACTTCTGGAATGGAGTGCAGAATGAAAGGAGATGGATCTTTTCCATTCAGAACAAAAGAGAATGAATAATAGAGGTAGAACTTGAGGTAGAACTTGGGGTATTGAGATGTAGCTGTGGTGGCCCATCTGCGACAGGTGCTGTGAAGAGGGTAAAGATTTTCCAAAAGTTCCAGGTATCCATCTGGACAGGACCAAGTCCTGTGGAGCATGATCCAAGGAGCAGCGCCATCTGCTTCCTGTGTCCCGAAGGGACTTCACACCTTCGCAGAAAGCAGATGCGCATCCCAGCCTCATGCCTCGTCCCAGTCATGGAATATGGGCAAAGAATTCTGGCAGCCTTTGCGCAAGTTTTGTTTTTTATCTCCACATGAAGCTTGTGGCCAATTCAAGGAATGTAAAGAGTACTGTGTGTGGGGGTGGGGGTGGGGGAACAGGGTCCCCTTCTGGACCTTGTGGGCTTATTGCTTCTTTCGCATCTGAACCCTCAGCTCCTGTTTCCATTGGCCTCACATTCTTGGTGTGAACCCTGGCTTTGCTCTGGAGTCCTGGATCCCTTCTACTCTTCTTTTTGTGCTGCCTGCTCCTTAGGTTGGAGGCTCCTGCATACCTGCAGCATTACTTACCAGTCTTGATAGGCATGGACTTTCCATGCCCAGCACTGATAAAAGTATCCCTTTCCTTACTTCCATCTGGAAGAG
>NW_011888783.1:18944558-18944905 GCF_000151845.1 Pteropus vampyrus | reverse complement strand
AGCCAGAGAAGAAACAAATCCACACCAGCCTTTTCACCTTCCTCCATACTTTTCCTGTTTCAAACTTAACCCTTTTTGGCCTCATCAGTTACTTTCTTTCATTCATGTCAACCCTTTTTGGCCTCATCAGTTACTTTCATTCATGTTCATTCATGTCATAGTTACTCTCATTCATGTCAACCTACACTTGAAGGAGTCTAGGAATAAAGGAGAGGCACTGCCTGTTCCAGTGGTCTCCAGAACGAGAGGAAACAAAACAATACATTGGGGTGGGAGGAGGAGAGAAAATATTAGGATTTCTATACCTCTGGATTTTTAATCTAAAATATAAAGAACAAATTATACTC
>NW_011888783.1:18942182-18944508 GCF_000151845.1 Pteropus vampyrus | reverse complement strand
ATGCAGTCAAAAAAATTGGGGGACCACTGGTATAAACCAGTAGCTTTGTGCCCTAGTTCAGCAAATGTAAATAGTTCTTTTATAATCATTTGTCCCATCACAGTTTACATCTACTGTATTATACATAATTTCCTTGCATCTTCACTACACTCTGATAAGTCATTTTAGAGTTGAGGATTCAGGACTCAAAAGAATTATGCTTTGCTCCAAGACACACAGTTAATAAAAGCTAATAAGTGGCAGGGAAGAAGCCTGAAGGGGTCTGTAAACTCCCCAAAACTGAATGCAAAATGGACCATTCTTAAGAAGACGGCTGTTATGGGTTGAATTGTGTTCCTCAAAAAAGACATGTTGAAGTCCTAACCCCCAGCACCTCAAGATGTGACCTTATTTGAAAATAGGGTCTTGACAGAGGTAATTGAGTTAAAATGTGGTCATCAGGATAGGCTCTAATCCAAAATGGTTGATGTCCTCATGAAAAGGAGTTAGGTTAATTAGGACACAGAGGCAGACTCATACAGAAAGAAGACAATCTGAGACCTAGGAAGAACACTGTGTGAAGATTGCAGTTATGCTGCCAAGCCAAAGGACCCTGGGGTACCAGAAGTTGGAAGAGGCAAGGAAGAATCTTTTCCCTCCAGGTTTCAGAGGGCACATGGCCCCACTGACCCCTTTACTTTGGACTTCTAGCATCCAGAATTGTGAGACAAACTTCTGTTCTAAGCCATCTAGTTTGTGGTACTTTGTTTTGGCAGTCTTTGGAAAGTAATATAATGGTCCATAGCTCTGAAAGGGGTCCAGAACCCAAAAAGGCTTAAAAACATTGATATAATCCAATATAGCTGTTAGCAGAGGAAGAAGAAGTCCAGAGGCTAGAAGTGTGTTTCCCCAGATGATATGGCTAATTAAAAGAGATACATGACTAAGTCTCACACATTCTGACATCTAAGTTCAATTCATCCTCAAGGCCAGGAGGGATGAATATGGGGAAACTGGCCTGTCCCCTTTATCACTAGGTGTTGGTCCTACCTCTGGCTGGCACAGCTCACCATTCTTCCAATGACTTCAAAGGAACAAACTGAAAGTGTGTTGCACCTTTGCCCTGATGATAATGAACTTCCCTGGAGATCGTAGTCTACTTCTGGCTCCACCCTTCACTGCCTTCCCAAAGTTTACATGTTGGCACTTCTGTGTCTATTAAAAAGGAAAAAAAAACTCCAACCAACTGTAACTAAATATGTATATCAATAAAGAAGTAGTTTATTGGCTTGGTAATGATATGTTCTTCAAGTGGAAAGAGGTTGAAGAAAATCAATGCACTTGACACGAAATTGCAAGGAAGGAAAAAATTAGCCAAGGGTAAAAAATTTGCCAAATGAGTTTGGCAAAATGTAAGAGCTTCCTAATTAAAACTGTCTCAGTTCTTTAGGAGCATGTGTGAAAGCAGTGACCTACTTACAAATGGAGTATAAGTTGCTGCTTGGAATTAGTTTATTCAATCATTTGATAAATATTTATCAAGCATATATTGTGGTCAGGCACTGTATCAGGTACAGCAGTGAACAAAACAAATTCCCTGCGTTCATGGGGAGTTTATGTTTTAGAGGGAGGGAGAGAAATAATAAACAAAATATTATAAAAATATAATGACTGAAGAAAATAAAGTAGGATAAGAAAATGGTGTCAGCTGGGATGGGATTTACTATTATATAAGGAGCTGAGAGAAGGCCTCTCTGATAAGGGAAAGAGTCTAAAAGGAGTGAGGGAGGAAGCCACGCCCAGGGAAAAAGGAAAGGCAAAGGCCCTGAGGTGGGAAGGAGGTGGGCACGTGATAGGAATGGCAAGGAAGCCAAGGCGGCTGTAGCAAATGTGAGAAAGGGAGAGAGGAGTAGGAGATAACGGCAGAGAGAGAGCTATAAGGCCTATAGGATGAGGTGATGCTTCGGAACCAAAGCGAGGGTATGAGCACAGGAAACGCAGCGCCAAAGAGGTCCAGGTCTAGAGTTGCATGGATGAGAGATGGGACTAGAAAATTACCTTGCGAACGGAATGCCAAAGGTCTGGACGGACGGCCATGTGGACCAGTTTGTTGGGACTTCCCAGAATTGGAAGCCATTAGCTCTTTTGGAGGAGAACAATGACAAGAATTGCACCTGTTTTTTAGAAAGATACCTCTAGAGACAGAGTAAGGATGAATTGGGGGAAATGGGAGGAAGGAGAAAGGTGAGCATGTGGAGGCTGTACCAGGCGCCAAGCCAAGTCAGCACATGGCAGAGGGAAGGGAGGGGCAGCAGAGGTGGCAGTGTCATGACTTGCTGACCTTTTG
>NW_011888783.1:18911243-18942132 GCF_000151845.1 Pteropus vampyrus | reverse complement strand
CCTCAAGGCCAGGAGGGATGAATATGGGGAAACTGGCCTGTCCCCTTTATCACTAGGTGTTGGTCCTACCTCTGGCTGGCACAGCTCACCATTCTTCCAATGACTTCAAAGGAACAAACTGAAAGTGTGTTGCACCTTTGCCCTGATGATAATGAACTTCCCTGGAGATCGTAGTCTACTTCTGGCTCCACCCTTCACTGCCTTCCCAAAGTTTACATGTTGGCACTTCTGTGTCTATTAAAAAGGAAAAAAAAACTCCAACCAACTGTAACTAAATATGTATATCAATAAAGAAGTAGTTTATTGGCTTGGTAATGATATGTTCTTCAAGTGGAAAGAGGTTGAAGAAAATCAATGCACTTGACACGAAATTGCAAGGAAGGAAAAAATTAGCCAAGGGTAAAAAATTTGCCAAATGAGTTTGGCAAAATGTAAGAGCTTCCTAATTAAAACTGTCTCAGTTCTTTAGGAGCATGTGTGAAAGCAGTGACCTACTTACAAATGGAGTATAAGTTGCTGCTTGGAATTAGTTTATTCAATCATTTGATAAATATTTATCAAGCATATATTGTGGTCAGGCACTGTATCAGGTACAGCAGTGAACAAAACAAATTCCCTGCGTTCATGGGGAGTTTATGTTTTAGAGGGAGGGAGAGAAATAATAAACAAAATATTATAAAAATATAATGACTGAAGAAAATAAAGTAGGATAAGAAAATGGTGTCAGCTGGGATGGGATTTACTATTATATAAGGAGCTGAGAGAAGGCCTCTCTGATAAGGGAAAGAGTCTAAAAGGAGTGAGGGAGGAAGCCACGCCCAGGGAAAAAGGAAAGGCAAAGGCCCTGAGGTGGGAAGGAGGTGGGCACGTGATAGGAATGGCAAGGAAGCCAAGGCGGCTGTAGCAAATGTGAGAAAGGGAGAGAGGAGTAGGAGATAACGGCAGAGAGAGAGCTATAAGGCCTATAGGATGAGGTGATGCTTCGGAACCAAAGCGAGGGTATGAGCACAGGAAACGCAGCGCCAAAGAGGTCCAGGTCTAGAGTTGCATGGATGAGAGATGGGACTAGAAAATTACCTTGCGAACGGAATGCCAAAGGTCTGGACGGACGGCCATGTGGACCAGTTTGTTGGGACTTCCCAGAATTGGAAGCCATTAGCTCTTTTGGAGGAGAACAATGAAGAATTGCACCTGTTTTTTAGAAAGATACCTCTAGAGACAGAGTAAGGATGAATTGGGGGAAATGGGAGGAAGGAGAAAGGTGAGCATGTGGAGGCTGTACCAGGCGCCAAGCCAAGTCAGCACATGGCAGAGGGAAGGGAGGGGCAGCAGAGGTGGCAGTGTCATGACTTGCTGACCTTTTGTGGGGCGGGGTCTGTGGGCCAGGAAGAAATCAAGGTTGATCCTTCTCTACAGTCCAGTGCGTATGCTTCCCTGACTGTGTTCTGAACCCTCCCTATAAATGTGGGGGTCCCAGTCAAAACTCTGAATCTGGGCTTTTGCATGTCGGATTTTCACTCTAGCGTCTATCTTTGCTCACTCCTTTGTGTATTGGGGGCCATTTGTGTATTTGATTATCTCTCTGATTGTAATGTGAGGGCCTTTGAGGGCTAAGGCTATAACTTTCTCAATCTTTATATCTGTCAGACACCAGATTCTATGCATATCATGTGCTCAGAATTTTTTAAAATAAAAAATAATTTTGAGGTAACAGGATAGTTGTATGATATTTAAGTCTGAAAATATAGAAGGATAAATTGGTTTGCTGGAAAATAAGGAGAGAACAGTAAAAATTAGGCTGAGTGGCATAGGCTTTTAGAATTAGACTTTTTTGGTTATTTATTGCTGCAGAACAAACAACTCTATCACTTAGTGGCTGCGAATGCTTAGTGGCTTAAACAGCTAATGGTTTATCAAGATTCTTTGAGTCAGGAATTCAGCAGGGCTTAGGTAGAGGGTTTTTCTGCTTCACATAGTGAGAATTAGCTGGAGCATTAACTTGGCTGCTGCATTCAGCTAGCAGTTGACTGGGCTAGGAGGTCCCCCTCCCCAACTCCCCATTCCTTGTGGCCTCCTCTCCCTCTCCCCACCTGACTTCCTCACAGCAGGTGCTCCCAGATTTTTTACATGGCAGCTGGTTTCCCAGAGAGCTGCAGCTCTCATAAGGCCTAGCCATGGAAGTTACATGTGTCACTTCTACCACATTCTGCAGGTCAGAATGAAGTACGGGGTGAGCCCAGATTCAAGGGAAGGAAAATAGACTTCCCTCTCCAAGGGGGGAGTGACAGAGAATTTGCAGCCATCTCTAATCCACCACACACACATCCCAGGATTTGAACCTGTGTCTGCCACTGGCTGGTTGTGTGATTTCGGGTGAGTTATGTGACCTCTCTTCGCTGAGATAATATCCTTGTTACTGGGTGCCGTAAGAGAGAGATGATATGGCAAAGTACCTAGGCACCATAGTAAGTACTCAATAAATAGTAGCTACTATTACTACTGTCACATTGTACTTAAAGGATAAATACAGTGGAAAGAATGTTTGCTGAATTTGACTTTTAAGAGACCTTTGGTGACTGCCTAATTTTGGAAGAGAGTAAATAGCTAGCTGAGGAGCAAAAGACAGTGGCAAAAGTTAAGCTGTAAGTGGATTTGAGGGCAGTGAGCACAGCTTGGCAGTGAAAGGGGAAATAAAGTGAAAGGGGCTGTCATGTCAGAAAATCAGGTTAAGCAGAAGGGCAAGTGGAGAGGTGGAAAATGGAGATATGTGAGAGGAGATAATTGGTGAGGGCAAGGCTTTAAAAAGGCTTCTTAGGATTTTACAGATCCCTCTTTAGAAAGCTGTGATTATGAACAAGAAAGCTGTTGGGGTTTGCTTTCATAGCAGGACTTCACCTCTTTGACTTTTCTAGCCTCCTGGTAGAGGGCTGTCTTGTCCTCAGCTCCCAAGGTCTCCTCTGGTAGGAGACAGACACTTAAAGAATATGTAGCTCCCTAGATTTTTAAGTCTTGGCCTTAATTTCAGAGTAGTCTGAATCCTTCATCCCTGAATCACACCACTGGAGACTCCAAAACTCAAAAGATTCATGCATTCCAAAAAGATTCTAAAACAAAGCACTTTTCTGGGGAACTTGGAAGGTAAATGTGATTAAAAAAACCCAAAAAACCAAAAACCTACATTATATGTGAATTTGGGAATAATTATAGCATGGCTGGGCCAAAATCAGCGAATTAGTTATTAGGAACACAGCCAGGGACCCAGGCGCTCATGCCGAGGTGTGGGTAGTCACAGCAGAAGGCAGTCAAGGTCAGGCTAGACAGGAGCCAGGACACAAAGTGAAGGAGCTATCAGGTCAGAGAAATGTCAAAACCAGGAGCTTCAAGGTAGACAGAGATAGGAAGTTAAAGGACTTCAGTTGCCTGGTTGGATTATAATTCAGGTAATGGCAGACTTTGTTGCTTGAAGAAAGTCTGTGATCCTACTGAGGGTTTACTTTTAGCATCCACTCATACACCATGATTTCTCTCTTCTCTCTAATTAGGTATCCATCTCTCCATCACTTTGTTCATTCTAAAAAGTATTTAAGGCCATTTACAAACACATACTATGCAACAAGATGGAAATATGCAAGGAAAGGAATTTTGTATGAACTAGAAAATAATGATAGGAAAAAGATTAAGCAAGGGGGGAGTTGGTAAACAAAATGCACACCATACTTTCTTATTCACTTATGAACCACACATTTGTTTCTGAGCTTCCTAGCTGCCAAGGCAAAAAGCGAAATACAGTCAGTTACACGTTTTGCAGTGTTCAGAACATTAAAAACAAGCAGTGTGCTCAGGATGGATAACCTAGTAAATAATGTCTTATCCTCTTTATGGTAAATCCAACAATAGTTTTTCAATATAGATTGACATATATCAATCAATCATATGTGACTAAAAAGAAAAATTCAGTTGAAATTAATAAAACTATGCCACTCATATGTATAGTTCTCTGGTGGCTTGGCCTAATACAGGATTCAATTTTTGGATTTTCTAGAGGAATAGATTAAATTAAGCCACCTTGGCTATAAAATAAAACACATTTAAAGTCAATAAAGCACCTAATTTTAATTTTTAAACTAACTTTAATCCATTTAATTTTCTAGTATACTCCCCAAGTTAGACAAATGAATTTCTAAATAACTGATCAAGTTGGTCTGTAGTTGGTTATAAACTAATTATATTCTTTGTATATAAAAGGGTACCAAATGAGCAATAATCGGATGGAAGAAAATATTTGTAACATATATAACATGAAAATTAATATTCATAATATATAAAGAACCCTTTCAATTAAGAAAAAGATAGTCCAATTGAAAAAAGGGCAAAAGGATAGAAATTGGCATTCCACAGAAGAAATATAAATGGTCATTGAAAATAAGAGAAAGTGCTCAAACTATTCAAATCACTATACATAGAAATGAAGAATATATGCAATAGAATAATGGGACACAATTGAGCTGCTTCATAGGGGCACATAATTTACCTAAATCCAGCTCAATTGAAGGATTGGGGTCGAGCAATTTTGCCCAGATGAAGGGTAAATGCAAGCTGCTAATTCTGTTTGATTAGGTGGTCACACATTTCATAGGCTGCTGCTTAATGTGAGAATGTGAGTCTGGTGTTCAAAGATGTGTACTTTTCATATGACAATGGCCCCAAACATTTCATCTGGAGCTCCAGAGATAGCCTAGGAAAAAAGCTGGCTGAGTTGTCCATATTTAGAATAAGGACTTATGTCTCCAAAATAGCATATTCTTAAGAGATATCCAAAGGTAGTTTGACTATACATTATTTTCACCTTACCAGTTTAAAACTTATACTTCCCCCTACCCCCAACCACAGGTAACATGCGATTTTACTTGCCATTTTCTTTTATTAGATTGGTAAAACAGGGAAAGTTTGCTAATAACAACTGTCGATGACAATGTGGGGGGAAAAGCATTACCATTCTTGATGGGAATATTAGTAAAGCCTTTTGGAGGCCAATTTGTCAGTATTTACCAAAATCTGAATAAAAATATACATTGGCAGAGCAATTCCACTCTGAAATCCATCTGTAGACATACCAGATAAATTCATTGAGGTGAATATACCAGAATGTTCATTGCAGCAGCTTTTGTCTTAGAAAAAACTGTCAGTAGAAGAATGGCTAAACGACTGATATATATACATATTCTATGAAATAATATGTACTTATTTAAAAAGATGTGTAGATCTGTATATCTTGACCTGGAAAACCTTTGAAAACAGAGGTTCTTAAACTTTAGTATGCAATAGAATCACCTGCAGGACTTGTTAAAACACAGGTTGCTGGGGCCTGCCACCAGAGTTTTTGATTCAAGAAGGTCTGGTGGGGGACAGGGCAGGAAGAATTTGTATTTCTAAACAGGTTTCAGGTGATGACGATGCTGCTGGTCTGAGCTCCACATTTTGAGAACAACTATTCTAAAATTTGATGTTCAATGGAAAAAAATCAAGTTGCAGGTTATTATGTACAGTATGGTCCTTGTTACCATAAATCTCTGCATATTTGAATGGACATAAACTCATGGAAAAAGGCTCAAAGGGTATACATCAAACTACTAACAGTGCTTCCCCCTGAGGAGGAGCAGCACTTTTACTTTGATTTTATACTTCCGTATTATTTCAAATTACTTTATAATAATACTTGTGCATTATCACTTGGAGGTTATATTTATACATGACTTGTGTTAAAAAAAGAAATTATAAAAAGAAACAAAAGGAGGACTAATAAGTCTGTTGGGTGGTTTTAAGAGAAACAAGACTAGAGTTTTAGATGAAAAAGACTGATAATGATAGAGTAATAGAGCAATAGAATCAAACATTTTCACTTTGAATTTTGCTCAGCTCTCAGATTTTGGACACACGGCTGCTTAGGTCTGAGGTACCTGTTTACTTCTTCCTGAGCCTATTCTCTCAGCTTTTGGATTTGACTTTTCTACTCCTTGGCTTTAACGCAGTGCTATTTAAACCTCTAGTACCGTCCAACTTGCACAGTTTAGGCTCCTGTCCCTGGCCCTGCCTTGTATGGAAACCCTCCATGGCCTGATGCTCACTGCCAGAGCCACCGTTTTGTGTTGCCTGCAGCTGTTACAAGGTTGCTGGGATGGTATCTTAGGGTAGGACTTGGTGGAAGTGAGGAGTTGGAGCTGTGACCCAAAGGAAGGAGGGCACCCACCAAGGGAGCTACAACTCATGGCTAGCCACTGCATGAACTTGGACATTGATAATTTTCACTGTTTGTTTGGTCAGCCTTTCTTTAGCTGAATACATGTAGTAAATGTGAGAGAAGAGGAAAAAATGTATTTTATTCCAACAACCACAACCGCCACTACTACTAGTACTATAACCATGGAGTTGCATAACACTTTACCATGTATACGCGATATTCACATGTGTTATCTTGTTAATTCTCAGACTCTGGATGTAAGCGCTATATTCATTTTCTAGATATGGATACTGAAGCCCATAAAGTTTGCTGCTAAGTAACGGATTTTGAATTTACATCTAGGTTGTTTTGTTTTTTCACTTTTTAAAAATAATTAAAAAAAATTACAGTTGGCACATGATACATTAGTTTCAGGTGTATAACATAGTGGTTAGACATTTCTATAACTTACAAACTGATCACCCTAGTAAACCTAGTACCCATCTGATGCCGTGCATAGTTATTACAATATCATTGACTTTATTCCTTATGCTATATTTTACAGCCCCGTAATTATTTTGTAACTACCAGTTTGTACTTAATCCTTTCCCCTTTTTCACCCACCTCCCAACCCACTTCCCATCTGACAACCATCAGTTTGTTCTCTTTATCTATGAGTCTGTTTCTATTTTGCTTGTTTGTTTATTTTGTTCTTTAGATTCTACATGTAAGTGAAATCACATGGCTTTTGTCCTTCTTTGCCTGACTTATTCCACTCAGCACAATATCCTCCAGGTCCATCCATGTTGTCACACATTGTAGGATTTCTTTCTTTCTTTTTTTTTTTTTTTTACAACTGAGTAATAAATACATCCAGATTTTGTAACCTCAAGTCCAGGTCCAAGAATTCAGAAATGAGAAGGACCTCATTTTTTTCTCCTCAAGGTATTACATATTTTAGTATTTGTTAATGGGATAGAGAAATGAGGGGTAGGGCACAGGGAATATAAAAGTGGTGAACATGCTTTAGCTCTAAAGCCTCTAATTGGAATAGTAATAAATATTGTCATTTGTTTCTCAATAATGTACACATTTCCTTTCAACAAAATAGAATTGTATAGTAGCTCATAAATCTTTTGAATAGGGGGCTTCTGGTGCCTACAGATATAGATAAATCACACTGAGAGGACACTGAACCATGAAATGATTCTGTTAACATGTCATCTGTCTAAAATATATTTTCGAATCTCCAACAGAAGGGTCTAAATTATGAAGGGAGGTGGCCTAGCAAAGTTGATACTTCAGTATTTGATACTTTTAACCTCCTCCATCTGCTGCCTCTGCTTGTGTCAAGTCTGGCCCAATAGAGTACAACATGACAGTGCTAAGAGTCACTGGAATTAACCATTTTAACATGCAGTGAACCCAGAAATTCCTTAAGCTGTGTAATCTTGAGTAAAGTGATATATCAGTGCTACTCATCTGGTCTTACTAAGAAATTGTGAGACATAATGAGAATTATGAGAATTTTGACCACAAAGAAGCCAAATTTAATGAGTTCTTAATTTATGTCCAGCATTGATGCTGATACTAACTACAATAGATTTGGAAACCTTCCTTAAAATGACCTTTGTTTTCAAGTCACTTTGAGTGTAGTCTCAATCTGGTTTGAGTGGCCTGTGTGCACCTGGGTTTTAGTATATAACAATATGAACATAGCTCTTTGTGTCTAGGAACCTTGCAGGTGATGGCTGACTAGTGAGGTACTGTTTTGTTTCTACATTTTATCTTAATGCCCCTAGCACAAGTGGTTTATCACCTTTTCTAAATGAGGACAAAAGAAAACACTTTATTTTTTTTAATTAAGGTTATTGGAGGTAACATTGGTTAATCCAATTATATAATTTTCAGGTGTACATTATCATTTGACGTCTGTATATTCTATTGTGTGTTCACCACCCAAAGTCCAGTTTCCTTCAGCTACCGTATATTTGATCCCCTTTACTCACTTCACCCTCCCGCTACCCACCTATATTTAACCCCCTTTAACCATCTACCTACCCACTCCTCCCCTACCCTCTACCCTCTTGGTAACTAGCCTATAGTCCATGTCCATGAGTCTCTGTTTGTTTGTCCTGTTTTTTGTTGTTTTTAGGTTTATATCCCACATATAAGTGATATCATGTGATTTTCAACTTTTTCTGCCTGGCTTATTTTGCTTAGCATGATTATCTCGAGGTCCATCCATGTTGTAGCAAATGACAGTATTTCATCTCTTCTTATGGCTGAGTAATGTTCCATTGTATATCTGTACCACAGCTTCTTTAGCCAATCAACTATCATAGGACACTTCATTTGCTTCCATGTCCTAGCCACTATAAATAATGCTGCTATGAACATTGGTGTGTGAATATCTTTTTGGATATGGGTTTTCAAGTCTTTGGGGTAAATACTCAGTAGAGGGATTGCTGTATCATATGGTAGATCAATTCTTAGTTTTTTGAGAAACCTCCATACTGTTTTCCATAGTGGCTGTACCAATTTGCAGTCCCACCAGCAGTGTATGAAGGTTCCTTTTTCTCTGCATCCTGTCCAACATTTGTTATTACTTGTCCTGTTGATTATAGCTATTCTAACAGGTGTGAGATGATATCTCATTGTGGTTTTGATTTGCATTTTCCTAATAGGTAGTGATGTTGAGCATCTTTCCAAATATTTATTGGCCATTTGTATGTCCTCTAGGGGGAAGTATCTGTCCTCTGCCCATTTTTCGATTGGATCATTTTGTTGTCGTTGTTGGAGAACACTTCATTTATGACTTGCACATGGAATGGGCTATTCTAATGGTTCTCAGAGCTTGGTTCCTGAACCAGTAGCCTCAGCATCACTTGGGAGCATGTTAGAAATGCAAATTCTCAGGCCCTACCCCAAACCCACTGAATCAGGAACTCTGCAGGTGGGGCCTGGTTATCTGTGTTTTAACGAGCCCTATGGATGCTTGTTAAAGGCTTGAGAATACCAGGATGGGTCATTCCTCCTTGATTCCTTACCAAGCCCTGTACCACTGCCTTGGTACAGTCACTTGTCAGCTCCGTACCTGAGCCACTGGAGCAGCTCCCCAAATGGTTTCCCTCCCTCCAGAGCTCACCACTTAAATCCATCTCCATGTCACTGTCAACCTTCTTAATGAAATGCCAATTTTGTCTTGTCACCAGTGGAGAGCTCAACACTCTAAAGGGATCCCAAGTTTCCTAACTTTCCTTCACTCACCACAAGGAATGGGCCCAGGCAATGGATGCAATAAGACCACAGTATGTGTGTGGAGGTGGTAACCATTCTGGGAGAGAATATTGGGTAACTGCTCTTTCTCTTTTTTTCTTTTAGATGGGGTTGTGTGTTATATATTTGTTTCACTTGGGATCGACTTTATTTGCCATGTAAAATTTAAGACCAGGAGGGTCAGGATTCAAAAGTGGGTCTACAAAAAGAATCTAAAGAGGCTACTCAGCTTGATTTTGGTATAGGCCTGAAGACTGCCTGGAGCCAAGGCAGAAGGGGTCCTCTCACCTCTCTGAAGTCTGGCTCATCTCACCCAATGACCTTCCAGGGTTTTGGAGTCAAAGCCTCAGCTGATAATTAACAGAACAGTTTAGCCTGAAACAATCCTTCTGTGTTACTCTCTTGGGAACTGGAGGCAAAGGTAGGGATCTGAGAATTCTAGCATCCTGGGCCCTTGCTGTTTAACATCTCAACAAACTTAGGATCTTCCTCTTGTCTCAAATCCCTGAATGACTCATGATCACCCGTTGGATGAAGTTCAGATCTCTTGCTATAGCCTGTAAGGCACTTCATATTTTGGTTCCTCCTTGTTTTCTCTTTGTTACTGACCCTTCCAGGTCAGGGACCCAAACCAAATTCTTTCTGCCCAGTGCTGTTCATACCAATAGAATGAGACTGAGATTGGTAAAGCAGAACAGAAACTTTATTCTTTGACCAAGGAATGGAGAAGGGTGAGCTCATGTTCTAACAGTACTTTTTTCTCAACTGGATGTGGTACGGAGTGATTAAATTCTTTTAGGCATGCGTAGTTATTCTTCTGTGGCACTTGGCCCTTTCATGCATGGTCTTTTTTGCACATGAGACCCCATCGCCATCTTGTTTTTTGCAGTCAACAGCTTGGTCTTTGTAGTTAGGAATTCATTTCAGTTCCTGTAAGCAAGTATAGCTCCTGAAATAGTTAAGGAGTTGAGAAATGTTAGGCTCTTTTGGATGGTAGCCTGGTGACATCCTGACACTGCCTGCATGGTAATCATCCTTACAATCCAGCTTATGTATCACCTCCTCTGTGAAGCCTTCTTCAAACCCATTAAGCAAGGTTTGACTCATGCATATTTATCTTAATGTTGGTCTAATAACTTTTTGTGGCAATTGCTTTATTCCAGAAATAATACAGTCCCAAGCTTGAAATGACTCCAATTTCCTAGGCCATAGGTGGTAATAAGAGGCTTGGACATCCTACTTTAAATGGGGAGGGCCATTGAGAAAGCCATAGATTTGGTGCTGGGCCAATCATATTTCCTCCCTTGGAAATTTTAATTAAGACATAGAGGGTCATTACAATTGGTGGTATAACAGAATACCATAGAGTGAGTGGCTTATAAACAGCAGAAATTTCTCTCTCACAGTTTCAGAGACTTATAAGTCCATTAACAAGGTGCCAGCAGATTTAGTGTCTGGTGAGAGTCCACTTCCTGGTTCCCAGACATTAGTCTTCTTGCTGCGTCCTCACATAGAGGGAGGGGTGAGGGAGCTCCCCGGATTCTATTTCATGAGGGCGCTAATCCCATTCATGAGGGTTCTGCTCTCATGACCTAATTGCCTCCCACAGAGCCCATGTCTAAATGCTAACACACTAGGGATTCAGTTTCAACATAGAAGTTTTGGGGGAGACAAAAAACAGTTAGTCTATAGCAGTATCTGTGTTGAAAGTTTGGAAAAGAGTTGGAACTGGAGTGGCCATATTGGATGGATATCAAGATGGATAAGTAGAGTCAGCCTGGGAGAGAGAGAAGGTGAGAGAGAAAGAGGGGAAAGAGAACTAGGTTCATTTTAGGAGCTGGCGAGACAACGTGGTTTGGGATACAAACCAAGTTTCTTGCCTTTCCTGTTTCCATCCTGGTTCACTCGGGGCCTGTCTGAATTTAATTTCATGTTCTCAGGTTCACTCAGTGCTATAGCCTTAGATGAAACTCCTTTGCTGAAGCTGTTTGAAACAGAGCAACGAGGAGGGCTTTGACTAGCCCATCTCTGCAAGCTTTCTGAGGGAAGGTACGAGGCTTCTCCTCTTTGATCTCCAGTTCCATATAGCACAGTGCCTGGTATTAGTAGGCACTCAGTAAGTATCGAATGGATGAACTAACAGTAGGCACTAAGGAGGCCACAGAGCACCCAGAAAATTATTCTGTAGAATGAAAACTGAAAGGCGTAGGAATAGGGTAAGAGGTTTGACTATTAAGGGACATCAGGCAACTGTTTGGAGTGATGGAAATATTCTCTATTTTGATTCTGGTGGTGATTCTGGTGGTGATTACAAGACTCTATGTGTTTGTCAAAATGCACAGAACCGTATACCTAAAAAGAGCGTTTTGCCAAATGTAAATTTATAATTCAACAAACTTGACCTAAAATGAATCAGTTGAAAAGAAAAAAAAAAAAGAAAGCAAATTAAAGCAAGAATTTCTCCATAACACATTAATTTCCTAATAAAGAATCTCAAACTTTTTAATGGATAGTTTACTCGATTTTCATTTTTTCCTTAGGCTCCAGATAATAGGAATGTTGATTGTGGAACATGATTTTGCTTTTTTGACATGCTTGACAAAATGTTGCCAAAATAGAAGATACTACTTCCCCACTTTCTAGTTCTGAGTAGTGATAGAAGTAAAAAAATATGTTCAAAGAGAAATAAGTCCGCATTCCTGAGCTCCTAGCTTCTGCTAGGTTCTCATTTAACATTTTTCCTAGTAACTGTTTGATTTGAGAACGCAAACAATATTGGTTATACTATCCTAAGTCAGTATCTCCCCTGGTTTCAACACTGTTTCATAGGATGTTTAAACAGGCTAATTGAAAACAACAGTTACAAATTATGAAGCTGCAAATGCATTTGAGAAATTCTGGTTTAAACGAAATGAACAGATTTTTTTCTTTTTTTTAAAGTGAGGTATTAGTTTCAGGTGTACAACACAATGATTCAATATTTGCGTGTATTGTGAAGTGATCATCACAATACGTCTAGTTAACATCTATCACCTTATATAGCAAATGTCTCATATTACTGTCAAATTCATTTCATCCAAAATTTCCAAATGTTGCCATCTCTTTCTTGTACCTTCTTTTTGGAACTTGATTTAATTGAATCATTGCAGTTACTATGACATATTTCATGTGTACTATGTCCTGAATACTGTATGGCTGCATTCATTTTATTTTGTTTCATTTAAAAAAGACACTGAGCTAGGGCCTCTCAAATTTCTTATTCATGTTTATGCCAAATAACACATATACTAGCTGAGCGCTAGCTTATTTAAAAAACAAGTCTGTGGTTCCTGTAAGGAAGGCCCATTGTCAGGGCATGAATGGCTTCCCTGGCTTTTGTTTTGACTTCTGAGGCATGTTTCTTCATTAAGGAATTTTTCATGCTTTGCAGAAAACACATAATACCATAAAACTAGTAAAATTCGTGAAGAAAACAAAACCACAAAATGGGTTAAACCACTTATCTAGCATGATCTGGGGGTCAAGGAATAATTTTTCACCTTAAATAACAGTATTTATATTTTGTTCACACAGGGAGGAAAAAAAAATACCCCCAAATAAGCACCTCTGAGTGATTCTGTATATAGTTACAGGGGTCATGGATCTTTAAATACTCTCCATCGTTTATGTTTTTTTTAACAGCAGAACTTTGTAATCTTAACTAAATACAAGCTACTCTCCTCTCTGCAATGAGTGAGGATCTTGGAGGTGAAATTCCATACTTTTCCATCCTAGCCAGTGTCATCTCCTCGAAGGGATCTTTCATAGATCAGTTATGAATTTTATTCCTAAAATGATGATTGTCACTTTAGCAAATGAAGTCATGCAAAGAACTGGCATAGATTGCTCATCTACACCCACTGCCATAGAAAGAGACTTTCGCTCAAGTCACGAGTGGGTGATGTGGAAACCACTTTTTCAATGAACTACTGAAATGGCAAATAAATAAATCACTTGAAGAACCTTGGAGCAATATGAATAAGTCCTCTGTTATTTATAGACTACTTATTTATAAAAACCAAAGCTGTATTAATTCTGGTCTCATGATGCCCTAAAGAGCTTTCTAGAGTAAAACTTATGGTTATGTAAGATCTTCCGAAATCCACTTTGGTAAAAAGAAGAAACATTTTATTTAGAAACCCTGTAGCTTAACAGTCCTGTTATCTTAACTATACAGTTTACAGCTGGAAATAGGTCATAAAAGTGTAGGTAGGCACATACACAGCCAATTATAGGAAGTACAAAAATAAATCATTATCAGAACTTAACATGCTATCCCTTTAAAAAGGCAAGTAGGAATAGTTAGTATTTAGTTTTTCACAGATAGGTAATGTAATGCCTGCCCAATAGAGCCAACGACCTTTCTTGTAAACATAATTCTTGGATTTCCATTCTTTTTCATAGCGGCATTTCCTGCGTAAATATCACCAGCATAAAAAGAATCAAGACTCTGTGATACAGAGAGGCTGTGTTTTTGCTTTATAATTTATTTGGATCATAATTTTTTAGATCATCGTCATGGCAGCTAAAATATAGTGAGCACCAGCTCTGTTTTACTCTAGTGGAAAATGTCCTGCTGACCTTTCAGTGCTGGAGCTGGTGTCATCAAGCAGGATGAGGCCAGTGCAGCACCTGGAGAGGGTTTAGCAGAAGGCTCCCACTCTGCTTTGGTCAAGTGAGCATCTGAAACGCAGGGCTTCCGGTTCACCTAGAAGCCCAGGTTTAGCAGTAGGTTTTTTGGCTTTGGAAGCACATGAAGTCTGTTCTAACGATTGTTATTGTTAATTACATCATCACCAGAGTGTTTTTCAAGCATATTATGCTTTTAATAGGATTTCCCAAGAAGCTAAAAGTTAATGGCATTTTTCATTGACCACAGTTGTTCTGTGGCAGTCTCCTCCAGTTAACATCTATGGCTGATGCAAAAAATAAAAATAAAAAAGTTATTAAATCAATATACTTCAGTTTCTGGTTTCAAAGAAATTCTCGATTTTTGTGTAATTTAACATATAAGAGTAACTGTACTGTAGCCGTGTGACCACACAAAGAACTCACTGGGCATTGCTTTTACAAATGAAGGTAGGTCAGAGGGAAATGTGTCCTTCATAAATGGCTTCATTTATTCCATCAATTTAGGAAACAATTTCTTTTATGCTGGTAATTTAAGGATAGCTCTACTGGGGACTAGAAATTTCCTTTTTACCTGTGCTGTTTAATCTGATCGCAAAAGTAATATATGCTGACTGCAAAAAAAAAATCAGATATTATGCAAATGTATGTCTTATAGAGAATCAAAGCCTCTTTAATTCTACCCCTTAGGAAAAAATCACTGTCAACAGTTTGCTGCACATTTTTCAGTATTTTCCATGCAGAATACACATACACAAGCACATGCACATTTCTGCAATTTGCTTTCTCTATTAGCATTTAAGGGAAATGTGTTTTAGAAGGAAATTTTCTGATATATCATAATAGAAACTAACTTTTCTGTACATCAGATTTTTGAAATTATATTTGTGTGCCTGGAATAGGTAAAAATGGAGGCATTATCAATGGCTATTCATCTCCATAATTATCCTTAGCCCCTGAGGGGCCATGGGTGGTTTACAAGAGAGATTTAGAAAGAATAACTGCGATACTAAGCTTTTTCCTACAGAGTGGGCTTCCAATGCACAAAGCATTACAATTATTTGGAGACAATCTGTAGCCTTGGAAACAATATGGCAGTAGTGACATCAGCAGCAATTATGTATAATTTTTATCCCCAGTTTATCACCAAGGTAACCAGAGCAGGTTTCCCTGCTTGAAATTTTAAGAATGTCATAGTCTATATACAGCAAGGATGTAGGAAAGGATTGTACTCAGAATGCCTTCGACAATTCATTCTACTTCCCTTATAAAACAGCCCTTTTGAATTTAAATAGCACACATCTATTTTTGGCCACAGCTGCAAGCTTTTGAAGCTCTTAAATAAGATTCCAAATATTCTAAATACTAAAAAGAATTCACTATAGTGTTTAAATTTTATGATATTCTTCCCCATTAGAATATCTCCTCTTAATTTGAACAGCAGTTATGGAACACACTCTTTTACAGAGACAGAAGGAAGGAGACGAACAGACCATCCTTTGGTCCTTTGTAAACAGGCACGAACTGGCTCATTTCTTGACACTAACAAGAATTAAAACTGCCTGAGTTGAAAGATTATGGTCAGTTCTCTGTGCAGATGTCAGAAGGCTGGAGATGGGCAATGGTATCTGTAGTTGAAAATGGCAGTTAAAGTGACACATTGTATTTGGATTCTTGGGTCATTCCTGATAAATTTGGGAAAACTGCATACTGATTCTGAACAAATGAATAAGTGAATCAATAGAAAGATGCATAGATGTGCATCTCCATGCATTGTTGTAACTGCACTGGCTCCCCAGTTTCCTAAGAATCTCTTTGCTGTGCAGCTGAGCAGCTCATGTGAATTCTTCGCTCGCATATTTGCTTCTAGTCCCTGCTATAAGTATGACTCCATGAAGCAAAGATCATAGCAATGACTACTCCACAGCTCCTTGCTGATAGAGGTGGAAGAAAATATTTATACCATTTATCTATCTTTTAAAATCCATGTAAAAGAGACTAAAGGAGAAGCATAGGAGAAATGTCTCTTCTTCTGGAATCACTTCAATTCAAATGACCACTGAGCACCCTCTATGTGCCATCCCTACACAAGACAGTGAGTCCAACTTGGACACTTAAGGGGCTCAGAGTCTGGTAGGAAAGGATTTTATTATGTAAATAAAATCATCGGTTGAACCATATGACATTTCCAATATTCAAATGTTTTTGACCTAAAACAGCAGCAATCTTTTGTGGTTCAGTCCAATACGTGTCAGTGTGGTAGTTATAACAGAGAAGCGTGCAAGTCCTGTGGTGGTGCCCAGTAGGGGTGCAGAGGAGGGTGGATAGATGCAGGCAGAGTGAGTAGACAGGGAAATTTTTCAGAGGAGTCTAAGCTTATATGGAATTTTGGCAAATGATGGAGAGAATAAGAAAGAGAGAAAGGAACCTTTGGGAAAGATATTTATGATAAAATAATTTATTTCCTAAAGAGAGTGGCCTAGGTTTCTAAATTTTGATTTTATTTTTGTGTTAAAATATTTAAAACATACAAAAAAGCCTAGAATAAAAATATGACATCCGTGAACCTTGCACATTTCCTTAAATTCTTTTTTCATAATGAATAATATGTAACAGAGAGAAGGTACCCCTACCTATCTCATTCTTCTCTCTTCTCTCCTTGAGGTGACCATTACACTGAAATTGGTGTATGTCTTTCCCAAACATTTTTGGGAACTTTTATTGCATATGCGTATATTCATAATACAAGGCATTGTTTGATTGTTTTAAAATGTTACATAAACTCTCACAGTGTACGTATTCATTTGCAGCTTGCTTTTGCATTGCTAAACATCATGTTTTTGAGTTTATCCATGTTGATGCATGGAGATCTAGTTTGTTCATCTTACCTGCTGCATAGTATTATTGGACTATAACATATTTTATCCCTGTATTTATTGATGGGCATCTACATTAGTATTACAAACAATACTCATCTTTTTGTAGACATGTATGAGGATTTTTCTGGAAGACATATCTAGAAGTAGAACTGTTATATCATTGGATATACATATCTTCAACTTAATCATATATTAGCCACTTGCATTTCAAATGGTTTTGCATCATTAATTTATAGGAACATCATATAGATTATGGATACTAATCTTTTATTGTTTTATGGGTTGTAAATATCTTCTCCCAGTCTGTATTTTAACTTCGTTTATGATATTTATTGTTGTACAGAAGCTTTTAATTTTAGTGTACAGTAGTCCCCCTTCTCTATGGTTTCACTTTCTGTGGTTTCACTTTCTGTAGTTTCAGTTACCTGCGGTCACATGCAGTCCGAAAGTATTAAATAAAAAATTCCAATAAATAATTCATAAGTTTAAAACGGTGAGCCATTCTGAGTAGCGTGATGAAATCTCATGCAGTCTTGCTCTGTCCCACCTAGGATGTGAATTATCCCTTTGTTGAGCTTCTCCGCTTTGTATATGCTACCCACCTGTTAGTCACTGAGTAGCCATCTAAGTTATCAGATGGACCGTCACAGTATCACAGTGCTTATATTCAGTAACCCTTAGTTTATTTAATGATGGCCCCAAAGAAAAAGGGTAGTGATGTGACAATTCAGATGTGCCAAAGAGAAGCCATGAAATGTTTCCCTCGAGGGAAAAAGGTATGTATATATAAGAAGAAAACAGTATGTATAGATTTGGTACTATCTGCGGTTTCAGATGCAGATAGTCTTGGAACTTGGCTCTTGGAATGTATTCCCTGTAGATAAGGGGTGACTACTGTAGTCAAATTTCTCAGCCTTTTTGTTCTTGATTATGCTTTTTGTATTGTAGAAATTATTATGTCTTAACATTATTCTCTATGTTTTTTTCTGACGAACTTAAAATTTTGCTTTTCCTATTTAAGGTCTTTAATTAATGTAGAATTTTCAATTTTTATATATGATGTGAGAGAGAAACCTAATTCTTCATATGGAAAGACAGTTCCAATATCATTTATTCCAATACGACTTATTGATTAGTCCTTCCCTGGAGACTTATAATGTCAATCTACTATATACCTAGATCTCATCTACGTCTAGACCTATTTTTGGATTCTATATTCTGTTCCATTGGTCTATTTGACAACCCCAGTGCAAATACCACACAATTTGAATGATTATGTTTTGATAATAATTTTTAATATTGTTAAGTAAGCCTGACTTAATATGCCAAGTCATGGAGTCTGGTCCAGATTTGGGTGAGTAGAACTTCCAAAACAGCTAATAATGGCTACATCTCTCCATTGCTCTTTTCTATTTTATGGAATTATACCTGAAGTGTAAAGTTCTTGGTAGCCCCAGCAGAGTGAGGTGACTTCTATATCTGATAGATATAGATGATATATCTGGGGGCATAAATATTATTATTATATGTCAATTATAATTCTACACTGGCCATGGGGTTCTGCTGGCTCAGCACTGGGGTAATTGGCCTTTCTCTGTACCTGTTCTGGATGGCCTAGGAAATGTTCCATTTGTGTCTATTTAGGGGCTTTCCATGTACATATCTAGTCATGGTCATTATATTCTTTCTCTTCTTCCTCTTCTTCAAAAATTATTATAGCTATTTTTGCCTTTTACTTTTTCATATTAAATTTAGGAACAGTGTGTCAAGTTCCTGCCTATTGGAAATTTATTTGGAATTGCAAATATTGCAAATATTGCAAAAGAATAATTTGGGAAGAATGAACTTCTTTAAGATATTTAGTCTTTCCATCCATCAAAACGTCATAGCCCTTCTTTAGTTTTGGTCATTTTTTTATGTCTTCCAATTAAGTTTTATACTTTTTGATAGAACTTTTGCATATTTAAAGAAGATAATCTTTAGATAATTAATTTTTATTGTTATTATAAATGGTATATTTTCAACTTGGAATTTTTTATTAATAACTTTTTATTTTTCAGTTATAGTTGGTATGCAATATTATATTAGTTTCTGCAGTACAACATAGTGATTAGATTTCTATATAACTCACAAAATGATCACCCCGATAAATCTAGTGCTCCTCTGACACCGTACATAGTTATTACAATATTATTAGCTATATTCCTTATGCTATACTTTTTATCTCCATGACTATTTTGTGACTATCAATTTGTACTTCTTAATCTCTTGCCCAACTTTACCTATCCCCCAATCCCCTTCCATCTGATAACCCTCAAAATGTTCTCTGTATCTAAGAGTTTATTTCTGTTTTTTTGGGTTTGTTTATTTTGTTCTTTAGATTCCACATATATGTGCAATCATATGGCATTTGTCTTCCTCTATCTGACTTAGTTCACTTAGCACACTACCCTCTAGGTCCATCATGAAATATCTTTTTCCATCCCATTACTTTTAGTCCGTGTGTGTCTTTTAATCTGAAGTGAGTCTCTTGTAGGCAGCCAATGTAAGGATCTTGTTTTCTTATCCATTTAGCCACTCTATCCTTTGATTGGAGCATTTAATTCTTTTTCATTTGAAGTACTTGTTGATAGATATGCAGTTATTGCCATTCTTTATTTAGCGTTTTGAAACACATTTCTTTCTTTTTCTTAGAGAAGTCCCTCCAACATTTTCTGTAATACTGGCTTGGTGGTGATGAACTTCGTTAGCTTTTTCTTGTCTGGAAGCTCTTTATCTGTCCTTCGACTCTAAATGATAGCTTTGCTGGGTAAAGTAATCTTGGTTATAGGTCCTGGGTTTTCATCACTTTGAATATTTGAGCCAAGTCCTTCTGGCCTATAAAGTTTCTGTTGAGAAATTGGCTGCCAGTCTTATGGGTGTTCCCTTGTAGATAACTAATTGCTTTTCTCTTGCTGCTTTTAAGATTCTCTCTTTGAATTTAACCTTTGGCATTTTAATTATGATGTGTCTTGGTGTGGGCCTCTTTAGGTTAATTTTGTTTGGGACTCTCTGAACTTCCTGGGGTTGTATGTCTATTTCTTTTACCAGGTTAAGAAAGTTTTCCATCATTATTTCTTCAAATAGGTTTTCAACTTCTTGCTCTCTCATTTTTCTTCTGGTATTTCTATGATATGAATGTTGTTACGCTTGGCATTATATCCGAGTCTTCTTAAACTATCTTCATTTTTTCAGATTCTTTTTTCTTGTTGCTGTTCCGATTGGGTGTCTTCTACTACTCCATCCTCTATGTTGCTGATTTGATCCTTTGTTTCACCCACCCTGTTCATTCCCACTAATGTACTCTTCATCTCAGATATTGTACTCTTCATTTCTAACTGGCTCCCTATTATTTTTTCATCTCCAATTGTATGTTTATTTCTTTGTTAAAGTTCTCGCTGAGTTCATCTACTCTTCCCTTAAATTTCTTGAGCATTCTTATAACTAGTGTTGGAACTCTGCTTCTGGTATATTGCTTGTCTCTGTTTTGGTGAATTCTTTTTCTGGAGCTTTGTTCTGTTCTTTCATGTAGAACATGCTTTTTTGTCTCCTTATTTTGACTGCTTCCCTGTGTCTGTTTCTATGTATTAGGTAGGGCTCCTAAGTCTCCCAGTCTTAGTAGAGTTTCTTTACATAGTAGGTATGCTATGGGGCCTAGTCCTGGGAGGGGTCCAGCTGCAGGCCAAGTTCAGCTGCAGCCTGTGTACCTCTTGGATGAGAGTTATCAAGCAATCCACATATGTCTGTCACATGTGCTGGGCCTATAGGTGTCTTAAGGGGCCAAGTCAGAGACCAAGGCTGGTTGCCACTAGTGTGGGGCTTGGGGCTCCTCAGCAAGAGGTACGAGGCATGCTGAGGCCAGATGCCGCTTCTTTGGGTTTTGTGAGCCTTTGAGAGATTTTATGAAAGTTCACAGCAGGAGCCAAGACAGACCATTTGTATGGAATAAATCGCTGGAAGTGGCTTGGGTGGGCCCACAAGTTGAGAGAGGTCGAATCTCAGGGAATTCCCTGGGTGGAGTGACCTGTGTTATTTAGGTTAATGGCACTGTGTCTGCAAGCTGGGAGGGGGAGAGGGCTCAACAAAAGAACAATGGCTTCTGCCTGAACCTCTGTCTGGAAGTAAGCTGCTCCTCCAGCCCTCGCCATGGAGCCCGACAGCTCATTGCTTCCCCGTATGTCCCTGGCATCCCTCGAGCAGCTGCCCCAGCACTGGAGCTCAGAGCGAACGAGTCCGTCAGTGAGTTAGGCTGGGCTTGGGCACTTTAAGAGGAATGGTCTCCAATTCCCACAGCCCTCCATCTCACTCAACCATAGCCAGAGGTTTTAGGGATTTCTCTTCCTAGTACTGGAACCCTGGTCAGGGGAGCCCATTGTGCAGCCAGGACCCTCACTCCTCAGGTGGTGGATGTGGCTCTGCAGGCAAGATAGCCCTCTCAACTCTTCATTGACAAATGTGGTTGTAGGTAGGACTAGGCCTTTTTGTGTCTCCACCCCTCCTACTGTTTTGAGGTGACTTGTTATTTGAGGTGACCTAGTTGTAGGGTTTCTTTTCAGTTAGACCTCAGGTGACTCCACTTACTGGTTGCTCTGTAGTTTTGTTATAGTTTTGATGTGGTTGCTAGAGGAGTGTGCCCAGCCTCTACCTTCTACGCCATCTTGCGAGGCTTGGAATTTATATAGATATGTAAGTGATATTTTTGCTTGTTAGTTCTAATACTTATTAGTTGTTACTAGTTCTAATGCTTACTTCTTATCTTGTATTATATTGAACAGAAATGATAGCAGACATCTGTCTTGCTTCCCGTTTTAAGAGAATGTTTTTACTGTTTTACAAATATTTTTTGGTGGTAATACTCTCTCATGTTATAAATAGTATCTTACTTTGCTACGAGTTTTGTTTTTAAAAAAATCATGAATAAGTTGAATTTTCTCAAATGGTTTTTAAACATTTATTGAGATGATCATATATTTCTCTCCTTTAAATTGTTAATAATGAATTACCTTAGTAATTATAATTAGTAATTATATTATTGAAAATAGCTTTTCAATCTTTTTTCTTTCTATCTTTCAGATTGGATAATATCTATTGATTTATCTCTAAGTTCACTGACTCTTTCCTCTGTCATCTCCATTCTATATTTAGCCCTTCTAGGGCAGCAGTCCCCAACCTTTTTGACTCCAGAGACCGGTGCTCCTAAGAGAATCTAATGCCTGATGATCTGAGGCGGTTATGCTAGCACTGGGGAGCAGCTGCAAATACAGATGAAGCTTTGCTTGCTCACCCACCACACACCTCTTGCTATGCGGCCTGGTTTCTGACAGGCCATAGACCAGTACTGGTCTGTGGCCCCAGGGTTGGGGACCCCTGTTTTGGGTGTTTTAAAATTTGGTTATTGTATTTTTCGGTTCTAAATTTTATACACACACACACACACACACACACACACACACACACGTATCCATATATTCTTCTATTACACTGATGAGAGTTGTTTACTCTTTCCATTCATTTCCAGAGTGTTTGCCCTTGTTAAAATATTTTCATAATAGCTGCTTTAATATTTTTGTCAAATAATTCCAACATCTTTATCATCTTGGTATTAATGTCTGTTCATTGTCTTTTCCCATGGGATTCAAGATTTTCCTGGTTCTTTGTGTGCTGAGTAAGTTTGGATTGTATGTTTGACATTTTGAATATGTAGTTATGAGATTCAGAAGCTTATTTAAATCCTATGGAGAAAGTCAATATTTTTGTTTTAGTAGACAGTTGACGTGATAGAGTTTAAGCCGAAAGTTCTGTCCAGTTTAAGCCAAAACTTCTGTGAGTTGTGATTTTAACAACAGTTTCATAGTCTTTACAGTATTATTCAGATCTGTCCTTCATGTACACCAATCTGGGATCTGGGTGGTGGTTTATATATTAGTTCAATTCTCAGAGTTTTTGTATGTTGTTTAGGATCAGATCCACTTACGCAAAATTTGAGAGTTTGTCCAGAAGTTCATAAACAACTTTATGTGGTTGCTCCATGGTACTGTATGGTTTCCCAGAGTTCTCCTTTTAAATTTTACAGCCCGAAATTTGGGTATTTATTTATCTTGCTTTGCTGCATATTTTCTATGACCTCACTTATGTCTGGGGTCAAGTGGCTGGATGATGGACAGGGAAAAAAAGCAATAGGGGTTTATTATACCTTTTGGGGACCAGAGCATCTCTGATCAGAGAGGAAAGTTCCCTTCCTTCAGAGTTCTAGGTTCCAGTTGCTACCAAGAGGCCCCTTTTATGCCTCGTAAGCCTGAATTTGGGATATTGTCTTACAGCTTTTTCTGTCCATGCCAATATCCACTTCTGGGTTTCAGGCTGCTTTGAGACCAGGCTGAGAGACATGGAGGGAAAAAAAATGATAAATTCACCATTGGTTGAGTGCTACTTAGAATTCTGATCTTTTTTCCCAATCCACCTGTTCCCATTTACTTTTCAGAGTCCTGTAATAACTGCCCCATGCATTCTGTCCAAATTTTGTAGCTGCATTTAGCGTGAGAGATAAGACAGAATGTGTTTATCCCATCTTACCTAGAACTAGAATATATTAATATTTTTAAAGAAGTAGCTTTTGTTTGAGCAATCCTATTATTTCTTTGTTTTCTATTGCATTAATCACTGCGCTTAAAAGTAAAATTCCCTATTTTTTTTTGGAGCTTGTCTTGCTATTTTCCTCCTTAACCTTTAGTTGAAGACTAAGCTTGATTTCTCTCCTCCCTCCCCATCTTTTCCCCCTGCTAATATACACATCAATGCAGACTTGTTATAGAAGATTTTTGTTTTCTAGGTATTGGGAAACTACAAAATGGCACTGTATGGGATTTAAAGGAGGCTATAGAACTGAACAGAGCTCTGTAATGCGGGGGGCGGATATCAGGGTCTTCATGGACCATGAGACCACTATTGGTAACTCAAAGGAATGCAAAACCTTTTCACCAATTGCTCTCCTTCAGACATTGAATAGGATTATTACTAGGAGCCAGCCATGGGAGAAATTCATGAAAAATGTAAAATTTCTTCTTCATCTTCAACAAACTTATCTGGCATCCATTGTGACTGAGGCACTTACTAGGTGCTAGGACATAAAAATTCACCTTAGGAAAAGGTTCATTCCCCATTTTCCCCTTTCATACTTTATGGCTCTGAGCAACAACCCCCTCTACACGCATGCATACTGCCCCTCCCTGCCCCCGCCCCAACACACACACATCATTACCACAGATGGTTAAGAACATGTGGGTGTTCTCCTTACACCTTGTAAAATGAATTGAGCTAAATTATAGCTTCCCATTTATAAAACAGTGGTAGTCTAAAGCTGCAGACTGCAAAATTCAGAGATTGCCATAGTAACTCTGCTTTTTCCAGAAAGTAATTGAAAAAAGGCACTTTTTACAAAAATAGAATATTGACGTTCATATCTCTGAAGGAATTAATTTACTGACTGATAGAGGGGAAAGACGAAAGATGAGCCATCCGGCTGCATTTTAATGTGATTGTGATTATCCCCGGGGTAGCAAACAGCTTAAATTTGTTCTTTTATTTTTGCAGCAAAGAGCACTTTTCTTTTCAGCTTGGTTTGTGTATAGAAATAGTTTCTAGAAATATATAAAGTAATAGTAATTAGAGAACACATTTAGTAAAACACTGAAAGGTTTTGATTTATTTCTTGCTTTTATCAGTTTGATGAATGTTGAAATTGTTTGCAAGATATTTAATCACTATTCATCATTAGTATAGCAGCAATATTATAGAAATAGCTTGTGAGAGCACTTTTAACAATTAGGGAACTCTAGCCAATTGCAGATGCCATCATGAGACCAAAGACACAATATATGAAGGAAAAATGAGGTGAGGAAATGATAATCATGTTCTAGAAATACCATGGAGAGTTGATAGAATTTTAATGAAGCCTCATAAATGTGTGTATTTATATATGTGTGATATAAATATATGCCATATATATTTCAGGGCTCGTTCTCTGGAGATTTTCTTCTAGAGAATTAGGATCATTCTAAAGGTAATTTGTTTTATTTCCAAATTAGGTCCCAGGTGCATAAAGAATGATTCAAATGAATGAGCCTCAGACAGTGAAATATTAGGTCCCATGGCAGAATTGGGGTTGAGAGTTTGAGGATACAGCCCTCCCTAGAGACATGCCAGATCATACCCTGATAAGGTTGGTGTAGCTGGCAGGAAGTGAGAATAATGTGGTTCTCTTAGGGCTGTTTCCATTTTAGCAAGAAAGATAAATCCTTACACTGAAGGACTAGAATTCTGGGAATAGAATCTCAAGCAAGATAACCTGGCTTGGGAGTTTTGACTGGTTAGTATCTGGGGCTGCCTTTGATCTCCATTTTGGATTTATCTTGCCTACAGTGTTTCTTATTCTCTGGAACAACAATACATTCATGAATTCCCCTTCTAGATTATAAGCTCATGGAGGGAGGGAGATTGTCTTAATTATCTGTGAGGTCATAGGTCGAGCACAGTGTCTGGAATAGGGAGAATAGTAAGTAAGTGCCTAAATGATTGATCGATTAAATGAATCTACTAAGACATGTCCTGTTTTCTAGGACTAATGTTATTAGACATTGCCACAGGCTTGGCTGACCTAACAGTTACCTTCGTGGCTAACATGGCCCTTGAAATAACTTTCCAGTTAGTTTCTTTTCTTTCTTAAAAAGGAAAGAAAAAAGACAATATTAACCAAATGCTTACTATGAGCCAGCACTTTAGATATTATTATGTACATTTAATCTTTTCAAACACCCGGAAGGATAGGTGCTATTAATATCCCCATTTTTCAGAGAAGGAAACTGAGGCACAGAAGGATTGGCTAAGACTTCATAACTAGCAAATGTTAGGGGTGAAATTAGTAACCAAGCAATTTAGCTTGCATTTTTTTCCCTTTGTTCCAGGACGCTGAGTAAGACTAGAAATGAAGCCAGTCTGGGGATCCCAGAAATAGGGGTAAAAGACTTTTAAATGTGGGGAGAGAGCAATAAAGAAAAAAGTACATTTCTAGATCAGAAGAATTATGTGGGGACTTTGATGAGATCTAAAGACCTAGGAATCATCTTCTGAATATAAAAAAAAAATTGTGCTTATATTGTTAGGATGAGATTATTCCATTTCAGTGTGGCAAAGGTCTTGAATATTCTTGGTGGTGTGGCACTCATTAACAAAAGAACTCACTGTTCTATAGGGCTGGTGGTTTTTAAAAGCACTTTCATATCGTGGTTCATTTGATCCTCACAGCCCCTCTGAGGTATGGTAGTCGTGGGTATAGTAGTCGTTAGAGCTGGTCAGTATTCCAGTTCCCTTCCTGTTGGGTGCAGGTTCAGGTTGCATTCAGTTGCTCCTTTGAAATTGGGTCTGACCATGTGCGTTGCTTTAGCCAAGGAAATGTGTGAGGGAGGTAACACACGACATTTTTGAGTGGAAGACTTTGAAAAGTGATTCACATAGTTTCCCCCTGCCATCCTGATGGACAGCGTTCTTGATAGTGTAGGCTTTGTCAGACAGTATGCTAGAGGACTGATATGGGGAAGGCCCATAGTGAAAGAATGGAGCCTTAATCTGCATAGCAGCACTTCTCTTATTTCCTTCCATAGCATGTGGCTTAGTGCCTCAAGAGAAGACTCATTTACAACCCTCAATCTAAGGATATGTTATTTTCAAAATCTTTATCACATTGTATATCTTATCTCAAGCTCTGCCCTGAACCAGGTCCCTCTGATGAGTAGCAATGTGTAAAGTACTGGTTTCTCTGGAAGGTTAGTAGTCAGACATAAGTGTACTTGGTGGCTGAAACAGAGTAGCATAATGAGAGACTTAGTGCTACAAATGTAACAATAACTATTTCCCCTTTTCTTTTCACTTTTGGGGTTTAAAAAGTAGGGAGTTAAGCATTATAGGGAACAATAACAATGACAAGATTGAAACCAATTTCTGCAGGTTGTTTTCACCCTCGTACATCTAGTCTGCTGCCAGCATCAACTAGTGCTTGTGAAACAAAAACAAGATAGACATCAGGGCATTTTTCTGTCTTTTGAAATTTACCATGTTACATCTTAAATGACTTACTTGGTAAGAATTGAGAGTTAGGGTTTTGCTTTGGCTTTTATTTTTACATCCCCCATCTCCAAATTAGTTAAGAGTGATGATTAGACAGATTTCCACATACCAGATCTCTTGGAAATTCAAAAAAATAAAAAAAGCAAAACAAACAAACAAAAACTCGTAGAAGAGGTGCTGAATTACAGAGAGGGTTTCCTTAGTTAGTTGACAGACCATGATGGGTGCCAGCATGCGGCGCATCAGACTTTTATAGGCTACATCTGTGCAGGCCGCCTGTCAAGACATCATCCCAGTCCGGGAAAGACGCTCCATCAGAAAGGGGAGCTGGAATCAACTGGATGGCAATGAGAGTAATTTCCAATGAGAGTAATTTTCGTGAATGTTAAAACAATCTATTTGTCAGTGTGTGATGATCCCTCAGCGGAACTGTAAAGACCATAGGACCCTTAATTATCTGCACCAACTGCTCAATCATGTTTTATTTTGGTGACTAAAATCCTAGGAAAAAGCATACTAGTTGATTAATGAAGCTATATAAATGAGTCCCAACAATATATATACATATGTTGAATTTGGGGATGTTGATATTTTAGGTTACTTTATACATCAAATAATTTACCTGAAATTTGAAGGAATCATAGTCACTCAAATTAAATTGATAATTTTACACACTTCTGGGCACAAAACACCATCAAATTAAGGTAAAATGTTACTAAGAAATTTATTTACATTCGAACTTTTCTGCTAAGTTCAATTTACATATAAAATGGTCAGAAGGGGAAAGAGGCAGAATCCTTTAAGGAGAATGTCCTTAGCCAAAATCTTAGCTTCCATCAAGCAAAACAAAACAACAATTGGGAGTCGATGAGGTGGTTTAATGACTAATCTTTAGAGTCTATTTGCAATAACAAATGATAGTTATCATGAGTAACTGTTTCCTGATTGTGTGGCACACAGTCATGCAGACGGTGACAGTGGGAGCACACTGGCCCAGTATTTCAGGGCCTTTTTGTGAGGCAGGGTATGTGCAAGACGAAAAAGCCTACAGGAAATGAGCAACAAAGAACTGCCACAGAGGCAGAGCAGAAGCAGGAGGCTGGATTTTCCCTCTCAGGCACCAGCTAGATAATTAGAGCCAGCAGCAGGAGGCAAATTAAAGCCTTACTGGGAAATTCTAAATAGATAGGTGTTCATGAGCTTTGGATACTTCTCTGAAGCCCTGAAGCAGGATTGTCCTGTGGGAGCAGACCGGCTGGTAGCAAGTCTTCCCACCAAGCTGGGTGGATCTACCCTTCAGTGGTTCTCAAAGTCCCTATCACCCGCAGCACTGCCATAGAGAATGAGGTCTGCACGATTTTAGATTTTAAAAAAGGAATAGATTCAGAGAGTAAAAAGAGTTGAAGTTGAAATTTTGTGAATAACATTCCTATTTTGTGTGATCTTGTATTTCTTTAACTTTTACTCCACATGGTATTTTCTCTTAGCGTTCATGCGTAAATGTACACAATTGATATCTAGTTAATATGATTATAAAGTTTTAAATAAAAAAATTATATAGAATGTTTAATTACCTTAAATGAGTTAGGAGGAGGGACTTTCTGTAGTTGTGAAGCTCATGCTAGTAAAAGTCCCAGTATACCATGGCAGGCATCGGAGAAAGGGCATGAGGCACGTGTGGTTCTCAAACTTTCACCTTCTCTCATTGAGATCACTGCTTTAGAGAATGGGTCATGCAAAAACAACTTTTATGTACTAGCAAACCTCTCAGATGTTGAACATATTATGGGAGGAAGCTAAAACCTGGAAGTATTGACTACGAGGCAAGGATGAAGGCATTTGTAGTGTCATGGCACAGCTACAAAGATAAGACGCTTCAACCCATTTGTCATCCTTTTGTGTCACTTTATTTTTTGATTGGTTTTTCTATTATACAATTATTGTGATAGGTCCTTGTTATAAGAAGAGTGCTCAATACAAAATACTGTAAATCTATTAGATGTAGCTACTGATTACAACTTGGTTTATATTTTCTCAGACATCATTTTTCTGGTATATATACATACATATTTATGCACACTTTTTTCTCATGCACATACTAACACATCTTAATACACATACACACTCATTTGTAAAGTTGCATTTTCACCAAAATATGATCATACCATTCGTGTTTTATTTTCTTTTTCATCACTTAGCAATTTAATCAAAGATATCTTTCCTTGTCAGTACTTATACAGCTCTACCTTATTCTTTTAAAATGGCTTGTTGTATTTCATAATACAGAAGTTTCATAGCATATTTAATTATTCTCTTATAGATGAGTACTTTGATTGTTTCTCTTTTTGTTACTATTATAAACAATGCTTCAGCGAATATCAGTGTCTGTCTGTATCTGTGTATTCGTGTGAACAATTCTGTGGGGTAATTAGTAAAAAGTAGAACCTATGAGTCAAAAGATATATTTATTAATATTGGCACATATTGCTAAGTTGTTCTAAATTTCAGAAGGCCGTGCCAATTTATATTTCCCCCCAACAGTGTATGAGAACACCCATTTTCCTATATTTTTATCTACTCTGGATATCAATCTTCAAAATTTTTTCCAATATGGTGGGTAAAAATCGTATCTTATTTTCATTACTCTAATTATTGGTAGAATTGAACATATTTATATGTAGTTTGGGCCATTTGTAGTCCATCTAAGTGAAATGCTTGTTCATCATGTTTTTCATCTATTTTTCTACTAGGGTTTTTGTGTAGTCTTACAAATTTATAGAAGCTTAAAATATATTATGACTCAACCCATTGACTGTTATATATTGCAGGTATTTGTTTCCTTTTGGCCTTCTAATTTTGTTTAAGGTATCCGTTTCTGTACAGAGTCTGAAATTTTAATATAGTTAAATCTGTCAATTTTTTGACCTGTGGCTTTTGAATTTTATATTATGCTCATGAAGCTTTTTCCTGTCTCAAGATTTTGAAAGTACTCTTTATTTTATCATTTGAGATTTTGTACTCAAATTTTGTACTTAAATTTTCAGTTTATCTGAAACTAATTTTTATGATTACTGCAAGTAGGAATGTAATTAGATTTATTAAAATATGAATAACTTATTGCTTCAATACTATAGGACACATTGTTCATCCTCTACCGCTATAAAGGATAGTTCATTATTTCCTAATGATTGAAATGTCTATTTATCCAACACTAAATTATCACATATATATGAGTTTGTTTCTGCACTTTTTAAATTACTTTATTTTTTTTTTAGCTAGCAAGGTGAGTCCCCATTTTTTTTTTTTCCAAAATATTTTCAGCTTTTTTCCCCCAATATTTAATCTCTCAGAGGTGATTCATTGTAGAATGTGGCAGCAATAATGTCAGAAGCAGTTTCATTAGGACCAGAATTGAAGATTATTTAGTCCTGGTTCAACCCTTGTACTCTGGTTTCCTAACCTTGTCACCAGGCAGTATATCAAGTCTTAAGTAGTAATTGGGAGAAAGATACAGATTGGGAGAAGGTATTAATTAGCAGACAGACCTACTTCTGTCTGCTAATTAATACCTTCTTAGGATACTCCCCCTATGCTCATCATGCAAGTAGTTTCAGCCCTGAAATCCTATAAGCTTTTGTTTCATGTACTCATTGCTGCATGACAAACTACCCCAAAACTTAGTGGGTTA
>NW_011888783.1:18904360-18909058 GCF_000151845.1 Pteropus vampyrus | reverse complement strand
TGTCTAGCTCATAGTAAGTATTCAATAAATATTTATTGAATGAATGGCTGAAGCAATAATTTAAATATACTGGCCTCTTATTTCCAGTCTTTTGTTTGCACTATTGAACCACATTGTCTCAGAACATACTGTGATAATAGACTACTCTCGGTTTCTGAGAAAACATGAATGTTCTGTTCTAGCAATATTGCAAGGAGATGCTGTAATTGCTGTAGGTGGTGACCTTTGGGGGACTTTCTGGCATGCAGAAACCTGGGAGCAAAAATCAAAGAAACCATTGCCTTCTGTGATTATTCCTGTAGCAATGTTGCTGAGAGACATGTGTATCTTTCTTCTCTTTCTCTGTGCAAAGGCACCTCCCTGAGCCTAGTGGGTATAGATTGCACTCTCCACAGTAAGACTCACATCAGTGGATATGCAAAATGCCCAGCTCATCTAACAATCTTGACTTGCAAAAGGGTCATGCTGCCTTCTCTTTGATCTCAGGCAAGGTCTTTAGTGCTGGGCATACTCTGGGTCTATGTGAGTCTCTGTGCTTTAAGTCCAAGGGGGTTGGGTTCAGATACATTGATTTCATTTCTCACCCTTCTCTCAAGAATCCTTTTATTTCTTGATATATTAGAAATACTATCTTAATTATGTATTATGATTAATGACCCCTTCTCACATTCTTACAGACTTTTCCAGATTAGACTATCACACTCCTTCTTCCTCCCCAGCCATCAAGAAAGACATCAAAAGCCAACCAAACATACCCTGATAAACTTGTTCTTTTAGAAGGGGCTACAAGTTCAGACGTAGTCAGAGGCCATACAGAAAATGAAAGGAAGGGAAATGTGTAGCTGTGAAATAAGACAATAGGACGAGGAGAGGTCACTCCCTCTATAGAGGCATTCAGAACTTTTTATTTTTAAGGCCATGCAGGCCAAAAAAGATGCAGTTGACCCTTGAACAATGTTGGGGGTTAGGGCTGCAACCCCTGTGTAGTCATGTATCCCCATATAACTTCTGACTCCCCAAAAACTTTACTACTAATAACCTACTGTTGACTGAAAGCCTTAACGATAACATTAACAGTTGATTAACACGTATTTTATATGTTATATGTATTATACACTGTATTTTCACAATAAAGTAAGGCAAAGAAAAGAAAATGTTATGAAGAAAATCATAAGGAAAATACATTTATAATATTTATTGAAAAAAAATCCACATATAAGTGGACCTGTACAATTCAAACTGTGTTATTGAATATCTTCTGACTGAATCTGGCCTACTCACCAACAATTCATTCCCTCTATTGAATATTCTGGATATTTTCAAGGAGATCTCTTGAGATCTTTGAAATCATGTGTACCACCATGGCATATAATTTCCCTCATAAAATGCCATAAAATATGTGAACATTTTAAGTGGCCCCTTCAACACTAAAGGAAAATACAATAGTGAAAATAACAAAGTTGGTTAGGGCCACTCACATAGCCTCACACTTTGAATTACTGTCTCCGTAAAATTTTAAATTACTATATATAATATACCTGTGGGTGGCTTGCAAACAGTCAAAACTATTATTGATAAATCCTTCAAATGCCAACGACATAGTGGCTTTCTTTTTGCCTCTGATCTGCCACAGGACCTTTGTACGTGTGGCCTTTGGATGGGATGTTCTCTCCACACTGCCCTGAACCCTCCTTTCTCACTTGTTAAACCTAACTTATCTTTTCTATCTCAGCTCATTTTTGACATCTTCAGGGAGGCCTTCCCTGATTCTCTCCGACTAGATCCATATCTCTTTCATTCATGGTTCTTAAGCTTCATGACAGTGATTATTTGACTAAGGTCTGTCTTTGCCACTAGACTGGCACATGTATACTCACTATTTTATCTATGTATCAGTGCCTGATATATAGAAGTGTTTTCCCATTGGATCTTTTCCAATTGTGGAACAAATGAATGAACTTTCTGTAGATATCTTTTTTTTTTTCTATTTGAAGTTACTGTATTATATTTTTAGGTGAAATACACTATAAAATTTACCATTTTAAAGTGAACAATTCAGTGACATTTAGTATATTCACAATGTTGTGCAACTAGCTCTTCTATCTCGTTCCAAAATATTTTAATCATCTCAAAGGAAGCCCAATATCCATTAAGCAGTTGCTTCCTATTCCTCTAACTCCCCCAGCCCCTGACAATGACTAATTTGTATTATATCTCTGTGGATTTAACTATTCTGGCTTCTTTCACTTAGCATAATATTTTTGAGGTTCATCCACATTGTAGCTTGTATCAGTACTTCGATCTTTTTTTATGGCTGAATAATATTTTGTTGTATTTATATACCACAGTTTGTTTATCCATTCATCTGTTGATGGATGTTTGAGCGGTTTCCACCTTTTATCTATTGCAAATAGTACTGTTATGAACATGCATTTGCGTGAGTACCTGTTTTTAGTTCTTTTTGGTTATATACCTAGGAGTAGAATTGCTGAGTCAAATGTAATTCTATATTTAAATTTTTGAGGAACGACCAAATTATTTTTTATAGCAGCTGTACCATTTCATATTCTCACCAGCAATGTATAAAGGTTCCAGTTTCTCTACATACTCTCCAACACTTGTTATTTTCCATTTTTAAAAAAAGAGCAGACATTCTAGTGAGTATGAAGTGGTACCTAAATGTGGTTTTGACTTGAACTTCCCAAATGACTAATAATGTTGATCATATTTTCATGTGGTTCTTGGCATTTGTATATTTTCTTTGGGGAAATGTCTATTCAAATCTTTTGTCCATTTTTAACTTAATTGTTTGTCTTTTCATTATTGAGTTATGAGTATTTTTAATATATTCTGAATACTAGATTTTATCGGATACTGATTTGCAAATATTTTTTCCTACTGTGTGGATTGTCCTTTTATTTTTTTGATAATATCCTTTCAAACACAAAAGTTTTTAAATTTTGATGGTCCACTTACCTTTTTTTTCTTTCATTGCTTGTGCTTGTAGTCATATCTAAGAATCCATTGCCAAACCCAAGCTTATGAAGATTTACTCCTACCTTTTCTTCTAAGAGTTTTATGGCTTTAGCTCTCACATTTAGATTGTTCATCCATTTGATTTCATTTTTATATGTAGTATAAGGTATGAGTCCAACTTTATTCTCTCATTTGAGGATTTCCAGTTGTCCTAGCATCATTTGTTGAAAAGATTGTTCTTTCCTTATTGAATGGCCTTGGCACTCTTATAGAAAAATCAATCAGGCAAAAACATTAGGTTTATTTCTGGACTCTCAGTTTTATTCCATTTATCTATATATCTGTCCTCAAGTTAATACCATACCGTTTTGATTACCATTGCTTTGTAGTAAGTTCTGAAGTCTGGAAGTGTAAGTCCTCTAATGTCATTTTTATTCTTACATATTGTTTTGGCACAAGCTTTTTTTTTCATGCAGTTCAGAATGTCTTATTCTTTTGCATTCCTTCTTCTCTATCTTTTCCACCACTCACAGAGACAAGTGTCTTAAGATGCACATTTCTTCAGGTGTTCATCTTTTTTCACAATCACAAATGTTTCCAGGAAGTAGTTAGGGTTTGCTGTGATTTCATGATATGAATGCTTCTAAGATTGGTCTGGGATAGGATGAAGTGATAGCACGGGGCCAAACTCTGGCACAGCATCCTTCTCAGACCCATTCTTCTGGGGCTCCAAGACAACATTTTGTAATGGACTATTTATTTATTCGTGATTAATCTGTAAGCAATTAGAGTCTGAAGATAATATTTCTAATATTTAATATGGCCCTTGGCTTTCAGCAGGAACTTACTGTGCCTATGTAGTACTGAACAAAGAAATCCCTGACCATATGCAGGTAAATGTTATCTCATGCCTAGGGAAGGGTTCCAACACCACGGACAAGAGAATTGCTGCTGGTGGTTAGTAAACCAGTTTTTACATTGTTATCCAAGTTTGATCTAAACCAATAGGCAAAATGCCACCAAAGCAAATCTTACATAGGATGGATGGTGGGGAGGAGTGGAAATGTTTATTTTGCAGTTAACTAAGGATGAGGGAGACTTTTCTGAATATTTTACTTGGTCCATGCTGACCACTCTGCTAACTACCTTCCCTGGAAGTTTAGAGGCCTGTTGAAATCACTTTTATCTGTTAGTCAGGGAAATCACACCTACCTGCAGTTTTGGGGCATGTTTACCCATAGCTGTTATCTGAGTTTTACTTGCACTCAAAGCTGGTGAGTTCCCCAGTGCCTTATATAGAGTGGGGATTTCAGACCCATTTATCTGCAAATGTAAGTTACATGTAAAAGAGCTACCTATATTTCATTTCTGATGATACCATGGTGTTTATTTTCTTAACCATTATGGAATTGCAGTACTTAGACAACTGGGCATCTATCTACTTTAGAGAAGAGTAATAAATATATTAGCATTGCCTCCCTCCCCTACTCCCAGTAATTGGCATTTTTGCTTTCTAAATTTGTAATTCTTTGATTGTAATAGAAACAAATATTGCATAATATCTGATAAATTAAACATAAAATCTCTTACTGTACTTCTGCATCTTTGATGCCTAATTTGATCTGCCTCTCTTCTTTTGACATGCCAATTTTATACCAGGAATGATTGGATAAAATACCATACACACATTGCATTTAGCCTGGACGATGACCATGAGCAAAC
>NW_011888783.1:18871176-18903115 GCF_000151845.1 Pteropus vampyrus | reverse complement strand
TCCATTTGATTTCATTTTTATATGTAGTATAAGGTATGAGTCCAACTTTATTCTCTCATTTGAGGATTTCCAGTTGTCCTAGCATCATTTGTTGAAAAGATTGTTCTTTCCTTATTGAATGGCCTTGGCACTCTTATAGAAAAATCAATCAGGCAAAAACATTAGGTTTATTTCTGGACTCTCAGTTTTATTCCATTTATCTATATATCTGTCCTCAAGTTAATACCATACCGTTTTGATTACCATTGCTTTGTAGTAAGTTCTGAAGTCTGGAAGTGTAAGTCCTCTAATGTCATTTTTATTCTTACATATTGTTTTGGCACAAGCTTTTTTTTTCATGCAGTTCAGAATGTCTTATTCTTTTGCATTCCTTCTTCTCTATCTTTTCCACCACTCACAGAGACAAGTGTCTTAAGATGCACATTTCTTCAGGTGTTCATCTTTTTTCACAATCACAAATGTTTCCAGGAAGTAGTTAGGGTTTGCTGTGATTTCATGATATGAATGCTTCTAAGATTGGTCTGGGATAGGATGAAGTGATAGCACGGGGCCAAACTCTGGCACAGCATCCTTCTCAGACCCATTCTTCTGGGGCTCCAAGACAACATTTTGTAATGGACTATTTATTTATTCGTGATTAATCTGTAAGCAATTAGAGTCTGAAGATAATATTTCTAATATTTAATATGGCCCTTGGCTTTCAGCAGGAACTTACTGTGCCTATGTAGTACTGAACAAAGAAATCCCTGACCATATGCAGGTAAATGTTATCTCATGCCTAGGGAAGGGTTCCAACACCACGGACAAGAGAATTGCTGCTGGTGGTTAGTAAACCAGTTTTTACATTGTTATCCAAGTTTGATCTAAACCAATAGGCAAAATGCCACCAAAGCAAATCTTACATAGGATGGATGGTGGGGAGGAGTGGAAATGTTTATTTTGCAGTTAACTAAGGATGAGGGAGACTTTTCTGAATATTTTACTTGGTCCATGCTGACCACTCTGCTAACTACCTTCCCTGGAAGTTTAGAGGCCTGTTGAAATCACTTTTATCTGTTAGTCAGGGAAATCACACCTACCTGCAGTTTTGGGGCATGTTTACCCATAGCTGTTATCTGAGTTTTACTTGCACTCAAAGCTGGTGAGTTCCCCAGTGCCTTATATAGAGTGGGGATTTCAGACCCATTTATCTGCAAATGTAAGTTACATGTAAAAGAGCTACCTATATTTCATTTCTGATGATACCATGGTGTTTATTTTCTTAACCATTATGGAATTGCAGTACTTAGACAACTGGGCATCTATCTACTTTAGAGAAGAGTAATAAATATATTAGCATTGCCTCCCTCCCCTACTCCCAGTAATTGGCATTTTTGCTTTCTAAATTTGTAATTCTTTGATTGTAATAGAAACAAATATTGCATAATATCTGATAAATTAAACATAAAATCTCTTACTGTACTTCTGCATCTTTGATGCCTAATTTGATCTGCCTCTCTTCTTTTGACATGCCAATTTTATACCAGGAATGATTGGATAAAATACCATACACACATTGCATTTAGCCTGGACGATGACCATGAGCAAACGAAGAGGCGTATTTGTCTTTCCAGTCCTTCCACCTTATCCACAGTTTTTAGTGATCCAGATCTATCTGTCCTTCTCCAAAGAAAACTGGAAACAAAACAAGAATAAATAGTTTTTGGTCAGGCACTAAATGAAACCTCACACCTGCCGTTAGGCTTGCAACCTGTAATCTGCATACACCCCCGTGTGTTGGAAAAAACGTTAGACATGGATCAGCTACTCCAAAGCAGGGTCTTTTTTATTTTTCTTTTAATCATTTTCTTATTTATTTTTGTGAGTAGGAGGCTAAGGTGTAATTCTGTTAGGAGATACCCCAAGCAGATTAAAAATGACTTGTCAGATCTCTAGTAGTCTGAGGAATGTATGATAATTCTTAAACCTCCATATCCTGACACCTAGGCTTGTCTGAGGCTATCTGACTCACTGAACAAGCTCCATCTAAATATGTACCTATGGCCTTCATGTATTCAACAGCCCCTCCCCCACACACTGCAATGACATTGTGGAAAAGAGGACATTGTGGAAATGAGGTCATAGTGGACACACATGCTGCACAACCAATGTGCCCTTGCCCACCAGTTTAAAAAGTCTTAAAGCTGTAGGGATAGAATTGCTGGTGTGGACTAAGATGGATGTGTATGGAACTTCAAAAACATCCCAGAGTTGGGACTGGTTTAAAGCAAGCTGGGAAGTAGATCGAGTTTGTCTTTGCAGCTCAGCTTTGCCATTCTTTCCGAAGACCTTCCATGTTGTGATCATCCCCTTCACTCCTCATGCAGCTCCTGTCCTTGTCTTTAAGTACCTCATACAGGTCCTCTTCCCAGAACTATACCCAGTGCATGGGGCCTTTCTTGTCCTCTCCTGTACATGCCTGTTCCTGTGTTTCACATTATGGTCAACTAATCCTTGATAATGGATAATAGGTTCAGAAGTAAGTTCCAATAGCCTATGAGATAATTTTTTAGAGAACTACAGAACCCTGTGACCAGATGAAGGCTCAGTATTGCACTGTGGGTGAGACTCACTTTGAAGTCGACCTCCTAGGTTGCTCACCCTGACAACTTAATACGCTTGAGTTAGTTGTTTCACATCCTGAATTTCACTTTCCTCCTCTGTAAAATGAGGGTATGATGTGTAGATAACATGGATGGCCTAGTGGCAAGTTTCTAGTGCTCAGTAAGTAAATAAAGTTTCCCTACCACCCTACCCCCCACATATAGAGACTTAAAAAAACACTTGGGGTGGAGTGAAAGGGAATATAGAAATCATTTTCATCTAACCTCTTGGAAAAAAATTTCAGCTGTAACCTAGAAAAGTGATTCCAGATGCAGAGGAAGAAACATGCATCTGAGTCCTTCGACTCAGAGCTGTGGGCTGCCCCCATCCTCAGGACCAGGCTTAGTCCAAGTCTGATCTTGCTTCTGTATAATGCGGTGATAGCATCTTTGGATCTAAACACTCAAAATATTCCTGAAAGAGACCTGCTTCCCACAGATATGCAACCAACCACCTGGACCCCAGATTCGTTTTTAATTTAGTAACCCTGGTCTTTGTAAAAATACTCCTTTGAGAATGTACTGAATCCATTTTGTATTGTTTCCTCGTCTCCCGACAGGGCCTCTCTTCCTCTCTGCACGCCTACCTCTTGGCCACCCTCTCATCCTGGCAGCTGCAGGGAAGATTTCTCTCCAGCTGTCTATCAAGTCTTCAAAAGCCAGCCGGAATGTAATTGTAATCTATTTTCCACCCCTCAATAGTAGTGGCTGAAACACACACACACACATTGCTCAAAATTGCAAGGAGACAGGAGCCAGAACTGCCTCGTGACTCACACAGAGCCCCGCATAGATAATTACTGCCATTCATTACTGGCTCAGGAAAGAAAACAAGTGTCCAATTGGGTTTTAGTGAACCAAAAGCCTAAGGGATAAGAGGGGAAGGAGGGGGCCGTGCTCCCTCCCTACCGCCTCCTCCTTTCCCCACTCCCCATGCACTCACAGGCCTTTCCAGAAAAATAACATCCTGCTGAACATTCTCCTCCCAGCTCGCATCTTTTATTATGCTTATTTAATGTGCAGTTTAGAATTGGTACTGTGGCCAGATTCTGCCAAGCATCTCTTGCCAGAATGTCTCAATAACCTTGAACCAGAACCTGATTTGCCTGTTTTCCTGGATGAGGGTTAAATAGGCTTTATTTCATTGATTCATGTATTCATTCAACCAACAGTTTTCATGAACTTACTGCAGAGGGCTAGATTCTGAGGGAAATGTTGAGGTTGTGTTCTTCCCAAAGAAGTATGCTTCCCTCCCCCTTAGCTCTGCCTAACATCAACTCTTGTAGACAGGCTAGGGTGCCATTTACCTCTCACCCCAGTCAATGCATTCTCTCCCATCCCTAAATTCCCTTGATTTTGCTGCTTTGTTTTTGAGCTTTCATTGGATTTTTAACTCGTTGAGAAGAGAGAATATCACTAAGAAAGGGGAAGTGTATATCCAAACATATATCAACATCAACTCTCAGCATAGAATTTTATATATTGTTTCTAGGCAGTCAAGAAATATGAAGGAAAAAAGGAAAGAAAGAAGAAAGGAAGGAAGTTTCAAGTAAGGAACAATGTATTTTAAGCTAAATATCTTTGGATTTCTATGAGGAGAGGCAAGAGTAACATGTAGGTTAGTTGATGGAGAGAGGAAGTCCTTCTAGAATGAGAAGTGTTGGCAGAAAAGTATCTTATGCTGGGAGAGAATCTCTGGAATTAGAACATAACAGAACACACTAAGGCTCTATATTACTCAACATTGTCTTACTTAACATTATTCAATTCTGTCCCCACGAATGCTCCTATAGGGTGGTCCACCAATATCTACGTATTTCATTTGCATTAGCCATTCCTTGCAGGAGCTCATCAATTGTATGGTATTTGTATTGGATGGTTAAGGCCCTAACTGATACTTTTAGGACAGTCAAATTTTGCTTCGGATCACATCTCGTTCTTCTTACTGTTTTATTCTGTTATTGTTTTGGTTCTCAAGATTCATAAGGAGCACAAAATTCCTCATCTCTTTAGCTTTTGAAAAGACTGACATTTCAGGAATTAGAAGCAGCATTTAACTTATGATTCCTGGGAGCCTGCTTTATTTTGAAGACTGATTCCTCATACATTTATCATACAATATCAGGAAGAATTTGGAGAATTAAAGTAGTCGTGATTTACGTATAGTTGTTAATAATAATGGCAGTTTTGACGTTGAATGTTTACTTGATGCTTAACATTGTGTTTAATGTATTACTTGAACCGTTTTTATTTAATGCTCATTTGATGCCAATAATACAAGTATCATTGCTATCCCACTTTACATTTGATAAAAAAGGTTAAGATATTGCCCAGGCTCCTGCAGAGAGTAAACAGTGTAACTAGGATGTGATCCCAGCAGTCTGACTTCAGAGCCCACATTCTGCTGGCTCTCCCAGTCATTGCTTCTCTCTGTGACTGGGACTCTGGTCCTGACAGATATCCAGAGAGATCACATTTCTTATCTCCCAGGATCTAGGCATATCAACATAAATGTGACCTTAAAATTGCAGATGTCTGGGCTATTTAAGAGATGATTCAAAAGCATTATTTGGGATGAGGAGGAGGGAGAATTACTGTTGATTGTTATTATATTTTAGGTGAAATAATTTGCCGAGTATTTTATACTTATAATTCCCAGTGTTATAACCTTCAAAACTTCGACCATACATGCGCACGCGCACGCACACACACACACACACACACACACACACGTGTGTGTGTGTGTAAATGATGGGGTGTATCTGATTTAAAGTTAATTATTTTAGTTGTATCAATCCACTCAACTCTTTCCCATTTATTCTGAAACCAAGGTATTTCCAGGATATTCAGCTGAAGTTCTTCAAATGATCTATAAAGGATCATTTACTCTTCCAAAGAGCTTTTTGTTGTTGTTCCCAAGAACAATCTTCTCTAACTGCATCTTCTGAATTCTCATAAAATTTTTATTCTAAAGCCTGAAAAGGTAGTTTTGTCTATCCACCTGTGCCTAGGTAGGAACTCTTCTTAAAATCTTATATATATATATCTAGGTAGATAGATAGATAGATAGATTTTTAATGACCTAGAGAGGATACCATACTGCTTATTCCAGCAGCTTTTTGCCATTCCTAATAATCTAGATAGCAGGTATTTCTTGATGTGCAATCCAAATCTCTCCTGCTGTTTTGACTCATTCCATTTGATTGTCATGATACTGATGTTATCCTGTTCATGGTCCTTTTCTCAAGGCCAGGAAATCATAGCATTTATATCTGAGTTGATAGTTATGGTCACATTCCAATTTCCTTAAGTGCCTCCATCTTGAACAGCCCTCTGAGTCCAGTTTTTGTAATGTGGCTGAGGAGCTGTGAGAATGCCATCTGTTTGCAGGAATGGGGCCACTGGTGGCTGCACACTTGAGTTAAAATGGCACCACTCATCCAAATCAAGATTTTAGACTTAAAGAAGCTGGCCTTGGACAGCTAGGTTTACACTCACTTCATAGGGAGACATGGCTATTTGAGAATAATTGGATGGAAACATGAGCCTGGAGCATTTTTATTTATTGAGTATAGCTGCTGTACTCAGCTTTGTATAAAACATAGGAATAATGGGATCAAATTAAGGAAAGCTACTTAGGTGGAATAGCAGGGAATTTCCCTAATGAAGAGATCTGATAGACCATGGAATAGTCTTCCCCAGGAAGGCTGGTGTCATGGAGATGTGGTTATTTACCATGGAACCAAATAGTTCCCCACTGGATGCATCTTAGGCCATTTTCATTTTGGTTTGTGACTTTGATTTGATTGGAAAAGTATCTCACATCCGTTGTTGACTACCTAAGTTAATGCTTCTTAAATTCTACTTGTGTAGAGTCATCTATTGAGCTTGTTAAAATACAGATTCCCAGGCCCCATTCCCAGGGATTTTGTCTCATCAGGTCTGAATACTGTCTGGGTATCTTCATGTTTACCAGATTTTTTGGATGATTCACCTGTGCACCTGTGCCGTAAACTCCTTTTTGAAAAACACTGAGTTAGGGCCACTTTGAGGAGATTTCTGATCTTATAGCAAGTACATCTATGCATTTTTATTTGTCTCTTATCCTCATCCTAATAATAATCCACTTTGCCCCATCACCAGAGTCCCTTTATACTTGCCAACAGATCATGTTTGGTGGAAGAAATATTTTGCGAAAGGCTGAGGGTTGCTCCGAGGAGTGTGTTGCTCCAAGGAGCCTTCCAAGCTCGCTCAGTCTGGCCTTCCCTGCCTTTCCTGTGAAGCAGCTTGGTGTAGTAGAGTTTCCCAAAGTTCTATGGCATATCAACGACTGTCAGAAAAAAAAGGGGTTCTGTGGTCAGAGAAGTGTGAGAAATGCTGTGGAAAACAAAGTTAACCAAATTTCTTTATTGCAGGGTTTTCCAGAGATTTTATCATGACAAAATCTTAACCATTTCCTGAACTTTTTGATCATAGAATTTCTCATGGGCCTACTGATTCATGGAACACACACTGAAAAACTCAGTGAGTTAAAAACAAGAAAAAGTGGTAACCTCAGTTCTTCACCCAAATAGCTGAGTAAACTTGGATAGGTCCTTTATGCTCTGAGTTTGTTTCTGTATCTTGAAATGGGATTAGTCATGTGAATGTACCTAGATCACAGGGTTATTGTGAAAACTGAGTGAAATACATTTGTGAAAGTGCTTTGTGAAGTGTAAAGTGCCATCAGTTGTCATTGAGAAACATATGAACTGCATACAAGTTTGGAGAGTAGAGAGTGAGCACTGGACAGTTTGTCTTTGTCTTTGCTTAGAATTTGCTTAGACTGATCAAATAAGACTAAAAAACCTGATCTGCTTGGTTCACCAAAGTTGTCTTAATGACACGTCAATAGTTAACTAAAAATTCTCAGAATACTGCCTTCTAAATCATTCCACTGACACAATGATTTGACCAAATATTATAGCCCTGTATACTTTGCAGTCAGTGCTGAAACAGGACTTGGAAGTCGTGACTCACAGTGAAGGATATGGTCAAGACCATGGATCAACAGGATGGGAAGGGCTGGGACTGGGAAATCTGGAACTTGGGGTGCTGATATGGTTTTTGGGCTGTACCCTGTGGGATGGGTGACCTGAGATCAAGTTACATTGTCTCAAGGCATTTGGACAAACTTAAATAAGTAAAAATCATATACAAGGGATTCAGTATAGAGAATGGGAAAGCAGTGCATGCTTCCATGCAGAAACAATGGTCATCATTTAATAGGTAGAGTGTTGTGATTCTGAGTTGTTAGTGTGATTTGGAGCCTGATTACAACTAGCACCTGTAGGTATGGAAATCAAGATCCAGGCCTTTCAGAGAGGGGGGCAGAAAAACCTGTGTGTCATGTGTTAAAATTCTCACCAAGTGGGCTGAGCATTAGCCCTAGTGGTATAATGATAGCACAATTCAGAAAAACAGTAGAGAAACCCAAACATACCGATGGAACAAACATAATGGAACTTGGGAAGAATGGCTGAAAGGGTCACATCAATGGAGCTTATCTCATACTAGATTTCAGGCTTGGAGTACAAAACTAATTCAAGACCGTATCAACTGGTGATGACCAAACTTTGACATCAGCAGAAATAATAATAGCAAATAGTTATTGCGTGCTTACTTTATGACAAGCTCTATTCTAGAAATTCTCAAATTATGGTGTAGGGTAGGAACTGTTAGTACTCCTATTTTATAGATGGTGATTTCAAGGTAGAGAGGAGCCAAGTAAATTGTCTAAGGTCACATAGCTAATAAATGGCTTGAATTTATAGGCTTGAATTCACAAAGCTTCACTCCAGAGCTACACTCTTTTCCACTATATTGGGCTGCCTCTGTTCTATCACACTGACAGTGAAAAGCATAATAATTGAAATGAAAAAGTCACTAGAGAGCTCAGCAGATGTGAGATAGTTAAAGAAAGAATTAGTGAACCTAAAGACAGATTAATAGAAATTAACTAAAGAACACAGAGAAAACAAATGAAGAAAAATGAATAGAGCTTCGAAGATCTGTGGAATACTATCATAAATTTCAACGTACATGTAAAGGGAGTCCAGGAAGGAGGTGAGAGAGATAAAGTTCCAGAAAAAATATGTGAAGAAATAATGGCCGAAAGCATCCCAAATTTTATGAAAAACAGTCTATACAAACAAAAAGCTTGACAAACCCAAAGTAGATATAAAATTCTTGATTGATATTTTCCAGCCCTTTTACTATGTCATTCCACTGCCCTCTAACTAGCCAAAATTAATCGTATTAATGCTCTTCTGTGCATTACTAGTTGTTTTTCTCTTGTTGATTTCAAGAGTTTGTCTTCATCTTGAAACAGTTTGGCTATGATGTGTATAGGGGTATATTTGGTGAAAGGCTGGAGATTGCCTAAACACATCATAGACAAACTATTTAAAGACAAAAATACAATGATCAAAATGTGATATCAGAATTAATAGGAAATAGTTAAAGCAGGGATTAGAGGCAAAGTCATAGCCCTAAATATTTATATTAATAATCAAGAAAGAATGAAAGTAAATAAGCTTACAACCCAAGAAATTAAAAAAACTTTTTAAAATCACAGTAAAGTAGAAGAAAGTATTTAATAAAGTAGAAATTGATGAAGCAAAATATAGGAAACAGTAGAACCAATATATAAATCATAAGCTTTTTGGATAAAAATAATAAAATAGGTGAATTATTAATTAATCTAATCATGAAAAGAAGGAAAAAGTTTAAAACTACAAAAAACAGAGGACATAACCACAGACACAGAAGAAATTAAAAGAATCATGGGAGGCTACTTTGCTCAGTTCTTTGCAAATAAACTTAAACATCTGAATGAAATGGGTACTTTCTATAGGGAAATATAATTTAGTGAAAGACAGGATACCAGGCAGACAAGAATGCAGCAGTGTTTACTAGTCATTGACAACCAGGATGAAATAGGAGAGATTGCAGGCTTTCCTCAGGCATGGTCTGAGATCTTCTTGAGAGAGGACAGTGAAATAGGTATTGTTTTTAATCAGTGTTTCTGATGACTTTATGTTATTGCATTTATTCATCATCTTTATTAATAGGCAATAACCAGTGATAACTACCCCCTGCCTCTGGTTTGCTAAATATGCTTTTTAAAATATGCTTGCTGGCATTGCGTGTTTCTGTTAGAAGAGTAGCAGCACTATGATAATATAACACAGCCCTTCCTCTTCCGCCCCACTCCCACCTCAGGAAAGTTCAATAAATTGATTTTTTAAAAGGAATCTGTAAAATCAACACGAATTCACTCATCAGTATGTTTCCAACATTCCTCGCCCATATTTCTGTCCCTTCAAAGGGTTGCTAGGCAACCAAGTAAAAAAATAGCCAAAGCCCTTATAAAGAGAAGACATACTTACAATGTCAGAAATATAAATGTGGGCTTGCTCACTTGGGCTTCCTCACAAACCTCCAGGACTTGCGACATAATCAATTCAGAGACAATGATTGCAATTGATCTTGTGGTTGGTGAAAACGATTTGGCCATAATCTGCCCTATGGAGACATGACTCAAACCACCCAAGTGTGAGAGGAGGTGCTGCTCTGGTGGTACCTTTTGCCCTTGAAAGTGGATAAATTTCAGCAGTTCCTGCTGGGCCAGTTTCTCTGAGCTCCCAAATGTTAACACCCGGTCTTCTTAGGAACTGCCGCTATATCTTCCCCGGCATTTAATATATCTGCTTAATTTTAAATAGAGCCTGCTTCTGTGGCCATTGGCATGTACAGTTCTCCAGTGGCCCAGGCTCAGATTGCTCTAAGGAACTGCACAGCTTTCCCACCTGGTGTGTGTGCCAGGGTCTGCTCAGAGTGACAGGTGTTGATGTTCGGCTGCTGATTTCGCCCATTAGAGGCAATGTGGTAGGATCTGATGATACAATCTGTTCATCTGAGGTCTGCTCTGATTTTTCCTGTTTAGAATATATTGCTAACTTTATTGAAACAATAGAAGAAGGAATAGATGCACAATCTGCCCTTTAAATGGTTTTGCTTTGCTAGGGAAAAAAATCCATAGCAGTCGATTTCTGTTTGTCTATTATAAATTTATTAACAGTGTGTTGTAATTAGGTGCATGGCTTTGCCTTAGAGGACAAATGGTGCTTCTTGAACTGTGACGTTAGTCTGATTGTGGTAAAATGACCCATTTGGTTTTACCAGCTGTGACTTTGGAGGGAACTGAATGACAGAGAATGCATAAAACTCAACAGATGAAAACATTCTCAGTTCATACTCTCTATTACTGATCATTCTGCATCCCAAACAAAATGTGTTTTTGAATTTGCTTGCTAATGTCTTGGTGATCTGAAGAGTATTGTGCTTAAGTTGATGGGATATTAGAAGCACAACTGGCTTATGAAATTAGGCCCATATTCCCCCAATAATATGACATGTACTGCTCTGGCAGAATCTAAAGATATCATGATGCCTGATTAACCAAGAGGGATTCCCAAATGGGGAAGCAGGATGGTGCAGTGTTTGCAATTGTACTCTTGGGGATGAGGCTGCCTGCATTGGAAGCCTGGCCATAGCATTACCAGCTTCTGAACTTCTCTAAGCCTTGGTTCTTTATCTCCAAAACAAGGAATTGTATAACCTGTCTCACACGGTGTATATGGGGATTAAGTGAGTGAGTCATTAGCACGGTGCTTATGCATAATAAGCTCTTAAGAAAATTAAGGATTCAGACCACAGAAATAATATTAGATTGTAGAAAAATGGTCCAATTTAAAAGAAAGTCGTGGGTTCCTGACTGGGCTTGAAAGAATATGGGGAAGAACCATTGTCAACTCCCCTCAGCTTACTACTGGGCATCTACATTGTACTCGTGACTGTGTTGGTGGGAAAGAGGGTCTAGAAGAAAAAGAAGCTCTCCTTTTGTGGCCGTGATCCTGGCAAAAGAGTTTCGAACCACATTGACTTTCATTGATTTCTTTTTCTTTTCTATGATGGAAGAAATCTTGGGAGGCAGAGAGCCAGGAAAGTATAAGAAGAGGTGTCATGCCACCTGACTCTACTTTTTCAGCTCACACAAAGTTGGAACTCTAGAAATGGAAACCCGCAAAGAGATTAAGTCTGTGATTATGGTCCTGTCCCCTTGCTGGTTCTTGTACTGGGCCCCTTTTTCTAAGTTTTTATTCTTGCCTGCCATTTATCCTATGTAAAATTGTGGCCAATAAAGGTTTACAGCAGGATGCTTCCCAGAGCATGCCCATTTCAATAAGGAACGTTTGAGATGGAAAGCAATGAGTCTTAGCAAGGAAATTTCATGCACAATGACAAAACAGATTTTTTAAGTGAGGGAAGGAGGTTTCCGTTATCTCTTGATTGCCTCTCAAATGTATCTAGCAAGTGGTCCTAATGTCAGAGGAGACTGGATTCATTTAGTTGATAATGACTGGAAGTTGCCTATTGCAAGCTTGAAATGGAAATTTCATAAAAGCTGATGTTTCGTCTTTAAAACAAAAAAGCACTCTAATACTCCTAGCCTCTCTGTTTTCTCTTTCCTGTGTCAGTTGTCAATTTAGTGCCTTTCAGCTCCGAATCAACCCTTTTTGCCCTGCTTTGTGATGCTGGAGTGGACTGCAAACATTTCTCCTTGGCCATATGGCAGATGTTACATTTCGTCAGTAGAGGGCACTGAAAGGCCACTGCAGGAGGGAGGGCTCTCTTCCTGATTTCACTGTGTTGGTTTTTTTTCCCCTTCTTGTTCCTGTGCCCTTTGGCTACCAGTGGCATTGGGAACACCCAGTGGTTCTCACCCTCCAGAGAGTTTTACTAGCACTCATTGAGTGGCTTCCCAGTGAGTCTTAAAGGCACCCAGGAAGACAGTTTCCTGTTTGCCAGCCCTGGCTTGTCTCACTCCAGAGAACTTCACCACCCAAAGGCAACAGTTACAGCTTTTCCAATGAGATCTAAGTCTCAGCCTTGGGTTTGGGGGCAGGGGCTCTTCCAGGTTATTTTTTTACTTGGGCATTCTGTCTTAGGTAAGGGTAGTCGCTGTTCCCAATATCTGTTCTTCCAATACTTGTTAGAGTTATCTTTACTTCTCAGTAACTAATCCCCTATTACAAGTTAATAATTCTTTATATAAAATTTTCCCTGTTCAGATTACTGGTGTTTTTTGTCTTCTGATTGAACCGAAATTGATAGAGTCTAGAACAGTGGTCCCTAACCTTTTTGGCACCAGGAACTGTTGCTCCTCTGAGAATCTAATGCTTGATGATCTGAGGTGGAGCTGAGGCGGTGATGCTAGCGCTGGGGAGCGGCTGCAAATACAGATGAAGCTTTGCTCACTCACCTGCTGCTCACCTTATGTTGTTCAGCCCTTTTCCTAACAGGCCACTGACCAGTACCAGGCTGTGGCTTGGGGGTTGGGGATCCCTGGTCTAGAAGATCAGAGTGATGCTATGCAGATGATGAGTTTGGGAGGCACTGAACGCACATATCGGAACTCTTTCCCTTCTTTCTCTTGGGAATTGGCCTGCCCTGGGGGATTATTCTCAGTCTGCAGTCAGCTTTGTGGCCAAGGCTCTGTCCCTGAGAGAGGGGCCTGTGGTAGTCCAGCCCGGGGCCCAAGGCCAGCCAGATAAGTCTGTCTTTCAGTTTTAGAAAACCTACTCCCTGAAGATGAAAGCAGCATTCTCCAAGAGCAGCTCTATCAGTAGTAAAGGTGTTACTTTGACCCAATCTGACTACTTTAACTTGTTCTTCAATTAGTTCAGAATTGAGGCAAGGAGAAGTCCTACTTTTTATTGTCTCCTCCTCTCCAACTCCCCAATGATTTTCACATAAAGCAACTTTAAATAACTTACTGCCAGTAATGGATGCCCCAGGAAAGCACAGCATGTCCAGCACATGCTATTTAACTTTGCCAGTGCCCTGGCCCCCTACCACATTGCTCTGACTTTCAGGCTGCTACACATAATGCTAACATAATTGGGAAGCGATCCTGTATCTCCAAAATGCTTAGTTACACCATAATGGTCGTCTTCAGTGAGTACAATTTTACTGAACCCACATAAGCAGTTCAGAATCTGATGATAGGAAAATATTTAGAAAACAACATGATCTCTTTGCAACACATCTCTTTAAAATCATGAATTAAGAAATCGTGCATTTAAAACTGTGTGTAAGAAAGAATAGATTGTGGCTTCCACTCTGCGCATGAAGGACCACTGAGGAAAAGGGTCATTAGCCAGCCCTTGGGCAAGGTCTGCTTCCCTAACATGTTGGACAGTAACAGTTGGATTTGATGGCGTAGCTGAGTTCTTGTTGAAGGAGGAAATTGAAAAATGAATGTCAGCAAATGACCACATTGACAGTGAGCCACATACCACTCGTCCCCTCCATCATCTCTATTGACGTAGCCTTCTATTGTCCTTGACTTTCTCTTGTACTCTGCATGCGTGGCTGAATTACTTATGTGTCCTATGTGTTTGCATAAGGAGAGTACAGTGGAGGGAACGATACCCCAGTGTGCTTCAGAGATAATGAAAAAATGCGGCTCATGCCTTTGTGAACATTTGAAATGTTGGTGCAGTGGCTAAGGATTAATAAAGCTTTGTGAGACCTCCACACCCCCATCTCAAGCATAGGCCTGGGGTAATACCCGACATGGGGAACATAATGTAATGTTGAGATTCTGAGATGACCTTTGAAACAGATTGTGGCTGGGCTGAGAAGCCTGAGGAAGTGAACATCTTGTCCTTTACTGATGGTTAAGAATGGGTTTATTATGAGCCATGTGATTTGATGTGGTAACTTTACATTTTAACAATTATAGCTTAATATTGCAAATGGTGTTATTTAAGGGACAGGATCAGATCAGGTTATTAAAAATCAGAATCAAAGGAGTCAACAAACTTGAAATTTAAGTGCAAATCTTTGCTTTTCACTGCTTTTAGTAATTTTTTTTAGTTATTATGGAATAAATTATCATAGGCATTAATCATAAAAACACTTTTTTTAGACAGTGGTGATCTAAGTCTGAGATATGACTTAGGTTCATTTGATTTTTGTAATGGGGTACAGGACACACTACCCCCGAATATGGGACATTGGCATATTGAATATTTCAAGCTGAAGGATTTTGAGAAAGTGGTGTATACAGGAAGGACTTTCTGACCTTCCCCTGAAGCAGGTCATAAAACCTTCTTGTGAGAGGTGCCCTCTCTATACCCAGAGGAAAGGAGCATCCTTATCTCCAAAGACTGTGATGATAGACAGAGAGAAATCTTCATGAACAGGCCTTGCGGAGTTTCCCCAGTTTATCACACTTCGTTCATACTCTTTATCCTATCACATCTATCCATGACTCTCCATTCTTCATCAGACCTAGCATAAAAACACTCAGGTTTAACCATGTCTTTGGGTCATTTCCTTAGGAAGCCTCTCATGTCATGTAAAATTTACACTAAATAAATCTGTATGCTTTTCTCTTGTTAATCTGTCCTTTGTGACAGAGGTTCCAATTGAGAAGTTAAAAGTGTAAAGGGAAAAAAATGTTTTTCCTCTCCTACATTTGCTTCCTTCCAGGCACCTCTTCATCTAGTGTTATTGCAAACATCCCCCTCTCCTTTTCCCTACTTCAAAAGATTGATCCCGATTGGGAGATGCCTTTATGGTGAAGTTAGCATTTAGCATGGATGTCTTTCCCAGTCTGGACCTACCTTTTACATTTTCTGAGGAAGCAGTGTATAGCACTGTGATTCTGGTTTCTGTGTCACCTTCATCTCTATTTTCTGATTTTAAAGAAATATCTTCAACCATTTAAATTTTTCAAATGATTCCTCTTTAGCAGAATTGTAACGTATATGTAATTTGAATAAATCTTGGTCTGTGCCCCACATGTCAAAGTAATTACCCAAAGATACCCACCACTTGAATCAAGTAGCAGATTCTTGCAAGTGGCAGAATGGAACCCAGCAGCAGCATTCAAGACCTGACACAGGTGGAGCTGAACAACTTAAGGTTCCTCTTCACATTGTGTTCTATGGAGGGTTGTCCCAGGGGCGCTCTTCACAACCCTGCACAGCCATTTGGCAGTCACTTCCCCCTCTGCTCTGAAATTGCACACTGGGCCACCTCGAGAAGATGAGGCAGTCAGTTACTGCTCTCAACATTGCAGTTATGTGGTAGGATCCTAAACGTTCACCGACAAGATATCTTTGCTGCCTAAGAAACCTTTTAAAAGTTGAAATCATATATGACAAGTGGCATGTATAAACCATTTCAGCCTTCTTTCTAATAGTGGAGAAAAACAGCCTAAATATCCACCAATGGGTGAATGGCTAAACAAACTATAGTATACCCGCATCGTGGAATGCTATTAATGTACGAAGTTGGTATGGGATGATCTTTAAGCCATGGCAACGAATGGAAAAAATTAGTACCAGGACACTTAATGTGTAGAGTATAATCCCATTTCTACTGTCCCCAACTATAAATATATTATAAAAACAAATATATTATAAAATTTATGTTGTATTTATGATATATTTATACACAGCAAAACAGTATATGTAGTATATATTTATAGAAAATATTTTAAAATGAATATAAAAAGGTGTGAGAGGATACAGGCCATACTGATATGGGAAAGAAACTGAGATTAAGGGTGGTAGTAAAGAGGAATTTTGTTTTTTGCTTTCTATGTTCCTGTATTGGCAAATTTTTTACCTTGTGGTGGAATCATGTGCTACAAATAAATATTTAAATTAACTTTGAACAGGTAGGACATGACTTAGGGAGAAAAGCAACTTTGACTGGGGCTAGGTAGAAATAATGAGGGAAGAGACACAGACACCTAACTGTTGAACACTTAACCGTTCAACTTCATTAATGAATCTACCAGTTACGATCAGGATGGCAGCTCTGTCGCTGTGGTTAATACTCTCAGAATGCTTAATTTTGCTCAAATGTCTTACTTTATTGCTTTTATGAGTAAATAAATAGAATACCTTTCAAACACACTCCTAGGTGTTTATTTAACTGTACGTTTATGATTATTTATTAGTGATTATACCTCAGTCTTTGTCTCTCCTCTCTACATTTCCCCTTTCCTTTCCTAACACCCTCCTTCCCTCCTCAATTGGCTTATGTCCCCTCTGTTTAGGAGCCACCTTGAAATTTGCAACTTCCCAGAAGTCTTTCTTAATTAACTCAGCCTCATTGAGAAATCTTTTACTCGGCATCTCCTTGGTGAATGTGCTTTAATGTTTGAGGATTTCATTTTGCACCTTCTGGTGGTGCTGCTTGCTAATTGGCTTTCACTTTTTGCATATATGTTCTCTTAATTCATCTTCTGAAGTAGCGGACTCTTCATGAAATAAAACATAAAACAGTGAAGCGTATGGACATTAGAGACAGAAACACTCGAATTTAAAACTTGACTCACACTTTTTGTTGGATGTTTTTAAGAAAATTTCTTCTTTTAAGCTCCTTTTCCCTACCTCTGAAACAAGAATAATAATTCCTATTTCATAGGATTGCTGTGTTGTTCCATTGACCTGTATGTGAAGCACGTGGCATGGGGCTTGTTGATAGTAAGCACTCAACGTGTGATTATTATTGGTACTGATCCTCTTCTATCTCCAACCCACTGTGTGTGTGTATATATAATGGTCCTGATGTCAGATAATGTCTGTAATGAGGTTTAAAGTTATGATTTATTTGTTAATTTTGGTAAAATATGTTCAGGGATCTGGGTATGTCTGGGCTTCACAAATAGAGAAATGAGGCTTCTACATTGTCAAATCTAACTCAGGTTGCCACCGAAGGGGACTCCTTTGTCCCTCAAGCCCCAGTTTCTGTGAATAATTTGGTCAGAATTTGCTCATATCCAAAGGAGATATTCCATGTTTGTCTAATTTTATGCTACTTTGGGGACTAAGCCGTATTTTGTCTTGGCATCATTTCTTGGCTAACTTACAACATATGTATGTTTGTGTTATTCATTCATGTAGTCATTCAGCAAAAATTTGCTAAATGCTGCTGTGCTGGGCACTAAAGATACACATGAAGCATGAATAGAAGCCTGCCAGGTAGACAAATCGGGGAGAGCAATGAAATAACAATATCAGGTTTGTATGTTATAAAGAAATTCTAGCTGCCAAGTGTAAGATGGATTAGATGGAGATGAGCATAGAAAGAGGGAATAAAATAAAGAGGCTGCTGGAGTTGTCTGGGTATGAGATAAAAAGTGACTGCACTAGGACATAAAAAGGGGGGATGGATGTTGAGAAAGGAATTTAGGAAGCTGAATTTATAGGACTTGGTGCTTGACTGATGTATTAAATTTGGATCACTGTCATAAGAGATGACCACAGATTTAGCACTGTAAAGCAGCATATATTTATTATGCTACAGTTCTATAGGTTAGAAATCTGACATGTGTCTCACTGGGCTAAAATCAGGGTGTCAGTAGGGCCGAACCGCTTTCTAGAGGCTCAAGGGGTGAATCGGTTTCCTTGCTCATTCAGGGTTATTAGCAGAATTTACTTCTTTGCATTTGTAGATTTGAGACCTCCATTTCCTTGCTGAGTATCAGCTGAGGCTCATTCCTATCTTCCAGAAGCTAACTGTGTTCCTTGACTCCCTTCCCCTATCTTCCAGCTACGGTGGATAGATCCCTTTCACACTTGGAATTTCTTCTGCCTCTTCTGCTTTCTTTGTCTCTCTCTTCTGCTTTAAAGGACTTGCATTCAATTGAGCCTATCCAGATAATCTAAGGTAATCCTCCATCTCCAGGTCCTCAATCACATCAGTAAAGTCCCTTTGCTATGGAAGGTGATATTTTCATAGGTTCTAGGCATCAGAATATGGACTTCTTTGGGGGAGCCATTATTATGACTTCTCCAATTAGATGTGGGGTTAAGAGACAGGCTAGAACCCAAGTTTCAGACTTCAACAGTCAGGTGGATGCAGCTTTAGGGGAAGAAGATGAATTTGGTTTTGAACATACTGACTTTTAAGGTGCTTCTGGGAAATCAAAATGGGACAATCAAATAAGTAGTTAGATGCACCAGCCAAAAGGCAGGAGAAATCAAAGCAGGAGACACCGATTAGGAATCCATCAACCTACAGTGAGGCCTCAGTGAATGTGTAGCATGGGCAGAGAATAGGGCTGAAAACAGAATGCTGGAGCCAGTAATATTTAGGTGTGCCGGAGAAAGGAGAAGTACTCACAAAAGGAACAGTGAAAAAAATACATGGTCTTTGTGACACATTTCTTCATTTCTACTCTACCTGGCCTATTTTCTCCTCATTCCGTGGTTTTCTGCCTACTTGTAGTTTCTGCCTCTGAAACTTTAACTCGCACATTTTGCTTTGTGGCCTCTCCTGACTGCTTTGTCATCATGGATCTCTCAGCTTCAGCTCCCCTTACTAAATTGCCTCATTCTCTTGGTTTTTTCAGTTCAAGATGGGAAAAAACCTTCTAAGGAGAATCGGATTGACCCAGCTTATTTTAAGTCAGGCTGTAGTCACCAAATTAAATTAGGTGCCCACCTCTGTCCCATCAATAACTAAAATAAATTCAGTTTGACTGTTCGGCAAATCATTTTGTTCCACAGAGGCTTTGGGGGAAGGAGGTTAAGTTTATCTCTCTTATGTTTACTGGACCCAAGATTATATTGTCAAAAATGAGCATATAATTGGTTCAGGGCTCTCTCTCCCATCACTCCATGCTTCTAGCCTCATGTAGCCCAATGCCAAGTGATCTTTATAGAAAATGAATTTTGGGTTCAAAACACAGGAATAAAATCCAGGCAGGTAAAACTCAAATCCAATGTAGTAATTTTCCTCCACCGACTAATCTGTTTTCTGTATTGCCTTGGTGTGTCTATAACCATTATCCAAATGAAAGCTTGTTATTCAGATTCATTGCTTTTCTGAGCACTCACCATTTACACTTCCTGAGATGCAGGCTCTCGGCATCCATATATGTAAGCGAGTGGTGCCCGCCTGTCTCTGAATCACAGCGACAGTTCCCATCATACTGAATATGAAGTGTCTTACGTCTTTTAAGAGAGACCCTCTGGGCAGGGTTGCAGCTTGCATCTGTAGTTTTGAGAGGAGTCAAAAAGGTACCATTACTATTATTTGGTGCTTTTCCTGGATAGTGAGAGAACTAAAATTTATATTGCCAGTGCAAACAATGTACTGTAAAGTCTTCAAATTTCTTTTAGTTTTTATCACACACAGATAATAATCTTTCACAAGATCTCAATTTACTGAACCTAAGTGCGATGGCTGGATTCCAGGAAAGGCGGGGCATCTACAAGTTCAAATGAGGGTCTCTGAAACAAATTCCTCTGATACCAAGTTTCAAAGATGTTCAGGCCATCAGGGCTTGGTAATGGTTTGGGTTAGTGGTGATCTGCTGCTGTTCTCTGTGCCCTGCTGCAGAGGTTCAAGGCAACACTTAAATGGTAGCCCCCGTCCATAGTTCCTGTTGAGAAACAGACTGAAAACAGGAAGGTAGTGTTCTCTACACAAGAGTGGATACTTATCATCCATTTCTCCAGTGGACCCTTGCCAGGTTGTTCTCTAATTGTGGCAGAGGGCTGTTCCTGCATGCTTAGCTGGCCGATGTCAAGGCTACTAGGCTTGTTTTAAATCAAATCTGTACACTCTGTCTATAAAATGACTTCTTGGTCATGGCTAACTGCTTTGGGGGTGAATTAAGTCTATTGGATGGTAATTGCTTAAGTAGCTCTTATCCATGAAACTGGCTTCAGTGAGAATAGAATGAGCAGAAAACCTGGATTGGGCTGTAGAGATAATCTAGGTCAACCTGCTCACTGAGAAATGCCACACTGAAGCCCACAGAGGTGAGCTGGGAGAACACGGGATGAACAACCTCAAACAGCTGGAGCCAATAAAAACAGGTCAGTCCAACTAGTATTGAAGAAGTTATATGATGGTACTTTTATTATTTAAAAATGCTAGGGAAAGATTAAAGCAAATATTGTTGGATGGAATGAGAGATAACGAGGCAACCTCCAGAATAACTGAAGGGCAACCTTCAACTGCTACTCTTTCTAGCTGGGTACACAGATAATTCGCCTTTGCATCTTTTCATCAGATGATCTGAAGGATAATTCTTATGCAGAACAGAGAAATCATATACTTCCTTTCTTATCATTTTTCCTTCCCATCTTGTCCTTGCCTCCTGCTCTCTCCCCAGACCCAAAATAGTCTATCTTTGCTCCCCTCGCCCACAAATTACTCACATTCTTTGACTCTACTAGACATTTTTATGCTTCTGTGACTTGGTACATGTTTTCTATTCCTGAAATGGTTTCTCTCTCCTCCTCTATCTTGAAAAATCCAACCTAATCTTCAGGGGTCAGCTAAAGTTCATCTTCTTTATAAAGTCTTCTGGGACTCCCCACATTGGGTAAATTGCCCCCTTAATTGTCCTTTTACATAACATTGTGCTTGTGCTTCTATTATATCACTTATCAAATTATATTTTAATCATATGATAGGATAATATTCTGAAATATTTTTTACTCAATTAGGATTAATTGCATATAACTGTGGCTTAAAGAAGATGGAAATTTATTTCCCTCTTCTGTTAAGGAAGACTAGGGGGAAGCAGTTTAGAGCTGGTATGGCAGCTATGCAGTGTCATCATGAATTCAGTTTGCTATCTACCTTTTTTGCTATATTCAGCTCATAGCTTTCATTTTCAAGTTCACCTCATGTCCAAAGTGGCTACTTAAGCTCCAGCCATGACATGCATGCTCTAGGAAGCAAAAAGGGAGAAGAAGAAAGATGGCATGTCTCCTCTATTTTAAGAAGACTTTCTGAAAATACCAAAGAACAGTTTTACTTCTGTATTATTGCCCAGAACTGAGTCACATGGCCACATCTACCTGCAAGGAACTCAGAAAAAAATGTAACTTTTATATAGCAGCATATGTAAAAATAAAAATTGTACCTTAAGAAATGAGAAGAGAATGGGTATTGAGAGGCAACTTGCAATCACAGTATCTGATACAGTATTTGTTTCTGCTTACTCTGACTGCTTCTTATTTTTCTACCTATTGAAACTGAGCAATCTATGGTTTCAGGAAGCTGTTGGGACCCTGGTGAAAACAAAGATCACATGTAATGGGTTTAAAATTTACAGTCATAATTCAGGTTTGCATAAACGTAACTCTTCATTTCCTGAACTTGACTTGCCCACAAGTCCCTCTTTCTATTTATGGCTAGGGGAAAAAATCCGATCAAAAGCGTGGGCGTGCAAAAATTAAACTTTCCTCCCACCTTCTGAGTTCTCCTGACTGGGCTAATAATCACATTAACAGAGACATATTAACAGGAGAAAATGTCCACAGTTTATTATGCATGTACATGCGGGGGTGTCGTAGGAGTATGAGACCTAAGGAGGGATTGGGTAGTTGAGGCTTATATTGCAATCTGGACAAAGGAGAATGGGGCTAGGGGTCTGAGATTTTAAAGGGAAAGCAGGTAACTTACAGGTAGAAAAGAAAGCAAACATGTGGTAAACAAATTCTTGCTGAGCCACCAAGAAACAATTGGACACAGTTTAACAAACAGGCTTTGCTAGATTTCTCCCTGTGTGCCACATTTAGTTTACATTATGTTGCTAAGGTGATACTCCCTTCCTTTAAGCAGATTTTTCTATCTGAATTCCTTTAAGCAGGTAAAGGGGGAGGGTCGAGGGTTTTTTCTGAGTCTTTTGTTTCTTAATAATCAGCTTAAAAATCAGTATCTCAAAAGGCATATTTTGGGGTGGCAAAACTTTGGTTCTCTTCAAAGGTAATGTCACTTCTGTTTTAAAATTGAATCACTTCAGGTAAATATTCCATCAAATTCAGAGCTCTTCCCTTTCCCTTTTTCCTGCCTCTTACCCGAAAGTAGCAAGGTCACCACAGAGTCTCTCTGTAGTTCTCTGGTTCTCCTGGGCCTCCGAGAATTAGTTATGTGGGATATCTGCCCCTGTCTCTACCCAGGGACCACTCAGGGTCAGGGTCTTAGCTGTTTTGCTTTCTCCAGTGCCTATTGCAGAAGTTAACACATAGGAAATAGTTTAAAATGTGACCAATGAATTTATGAGTATACCTTAAATGCATCACATAATTAATTCAAATGGTAGCATAATGATCTGAAAAATCTGCAAAATTAAAAGTCTATTTCCCTAAAGCTCCTAGCACTGGGATTATAGCTTTCTTATGGCACTAATAATATTCAGTTACAGTGGCTGTGTGTTTGCTTCGTCCCTCGTTAGAGTGTCTGTCCCCCGAGGAATGTTCCTGAGGGGAACGTAATTTAATGAATGATTCCCACTCGGGAAGAAATAGAATAGATTTATTAAAGCTATTTAGAATGATATCAGTAGACAAGTTGATATTTTGTTTTTAACTGAATATTTTTTGTAAGAAAAAAATTGCTTTTGTTTTTCAGAAATCCTCCACCCACTTTACTTTACCCGGAAGAATGGTGTGAGGAATTCAATCACTTTATTTCACAGTGAGTATTCCTTCCACTGAAAATTTCTCATCCAACAAAGCCTTGAACAGTGATTGGAGAAATCCAAGCTGCAGAATTTACTTGGCACTAGAAGTTGTTAAGCCTTTTAGCACGTTATGACATAGAATTTGTTCCAGTAAATGATAGAAGATCTGCAGGATTTGAAAAATAAGGAGTTCCATTTGACTCTTAGCTGTACTCATCCTCCTTATAATATGGGACACATTTATCTGAGAATCTACTTTGTCCTGGGGCAAACATCACCAAATTGGATGCCTGCACTGAGATCAGAGAGGAGGTAAAAGATGGTAGCTTTCAACAGAGGTTTTACAGCTTGGAAATTGGGCTTTACTCTAAGATCTATGGTATGGGACCAGTGCTCCAGTTCCCAAGGTGATTGAAAGGGCAAAGCAGGTTCTCAGGCCCAAGGCACCAAGGCAAAGAGCCCCAGCCAGGGCTTGAGGTGTGCAGAAAAAGATGAAACCCCAACTGATGGGTGATGTGCTTGGAGCTATATTACTGAGGACTAAGCAAGATTGCATGGGATTAAGACAGGAGCAGAACCAACACCACCAACAATGAGGTGATGACTCAGTGCTGGAAACATGAACTTTTGGCCAGGCCCCTGGCAGAGGACTACACTGGTCACAAGACTGGGGAAGATGCTCAGTGTGCTAGAGGGGTGGGGATTTAGACCAGGCATTACAGGCCATATCCAGTCACAGGAGCAGGAAAGAGGTGCCCTTGGTGCCTTGTATATCAAATAAGATATTTAGAGGTCATGGGAGGAGAAAAGAAGTAACTAAAATAGCTGACAAACAGGAAGTAGGGAAGGGTCAACACAGATTTCTCTAATATATATTTGTGTGCTCCCACAAAGAGGCAGGGCAATGAAAAAGACTAGGTCTCTTCATCATCTTCCCTAATCAATCAAAATACAGATCAACAATCCCTTATTCACAATTCCAAACTCCAAAGAGCTCTGGAAAATGAAAGTTTTTTTGTATTTGAGTCATTTAGCTGCAAGCCCTGACCTTAAGTGAACTGATTTGGTAGCAACACAAGACCTAAACTGAAGTGGGGTTATTTATAGTTGTTATTTATCTCACTCAGTGTGAATATTCATGTGAATTGCTACAAATGTATTAATGTGTTTGATTACAGTGTGCTGCTCCAGATCCTGCTGGGAATGTTACATAACATACAGTGAATGCGCTGGTTTACTTTTCTAAAATTTGATAAAATTCCGAATTCCAAAAAAATATTTGGCCCCAAGGGTTTTGTATAAAGAACATTTCATTTTCGTTTCAAATGTAACATACTTCTCTGTCTCTGAAATCTTTTGCTTGTCTAATGCCTCCTGGATTTGTGCCATCTTCCTCAGGAGTGAGGACTGGTAAGGAACTCTAAGAACTCTACCCATGTTGAGCAAGGCCATGTTGAACTGTGACCATAAAGTTCAAGGCCAGGGGACGAAGGACATTTTCCTGCCCTTCTAGTCCCCACTCTAATGTTCCTGCAATGACTGCAGAATGCAGTAGTCACAAGTCAAGGGTTGTGATGTCGGGCCATATCGAGAGGAACAACAGAAGCAGCAGGAGGAATGATGCTCATGAAGGAGCCGAGGAAGAGCCACTCCCTGAGATATGGGAGACTAAGGAGGTGAAGGGAACTGGAGTACTAAAAGCTCCTTGGTGGCTGGGAACACATTTTAGATGGGCCCAGGGAAAGAAATCCAGTGGCTAAGGTTCCAGTGATTTTGTTGGCAAAGGCTGGCTGCAAAGTTTTTCTTTTCATTCTGTTGCTACCCACAGATGCCCTTGATTGACCTTCTCTAAACTGTTGGCCTAGAAAAAAATCATTACAAATTCATAACTACGCCTTCCTATACCAAGCTCTCATGTTGCCTCTGAAATGTGACTTGACTCACCAAATTTGGCTTCTGTATACTTATTCAGGAGTGTGTTTTTGTTCTTAAACCAAGCACGGTATTGCTTGGTTAGATGTGGGAATAAATGTACATGAATGAAGATGGGATAGGGACATTCAGGGTTAAAAACAGTATAGAAATCCTTCTCAATCATTGATTTTTCTTTATGGAAAATCCTATTATATGCTCATTTAAATCTGCTTATGTTTTCCTCAATTCTGAGAATTTCAGATGCACTCATTCTGAGTTGCTTTAGACTTAGAAAGTTCTTGATACTAGAATGAAGAACTAAAGATGGAAAACAGTTGTTGAAACTGCAAGGGAGGGAGTGTCTGAAAAGATTCTGATGAAATGAGGAAGGTAAATAGAAATTAAGTGGTTGTGTGCTTTTCTACTAATTTAAGATATGGAAAAATGTCATCGATCTTCTGTTTAATGAGTTTTTATTGGTTTCATTCGTGAAAATATTATATATTATAAATGTTCATAGATTCTTTCCTGACCTCAGCTCCCTAATTTTTTTTCCCCCATAACCTGTTAATTCCTCAACCATGAATTCTCCTTTCACTAGGTTTTTGGGACTAAAACTCTCAAGATTAGGGACTAATTATTTTATATTTTTAGGTAGAAACGTGCCCACTCTTCTCAAATAATATCCTTTGGTTTTGTAGATAAGCCTACCTATCCTAGGCTGTCATTACTCAGACTACCAAATGCAATTTAACTTTACTGTTTCATTCTATTTATTCAAATCTCTAATTAAATATAAACAATGATACTCACTGGGCTAGAAATGTCTATTTAAAGAGATAGCCTTGGTTGGCTTTTGTATTTACCTTGCTCATATGGGGAGGGAAAGGGAAGAAGGATGGAGGATTAAGATCTTCAGATTATAAGCTTTTCATTATTGGTGGGACTGGGGTGGGGAAGATGATTATCTGGTAATTTCAGCAAAAGTGTTTTTAGCCTGAATTATCCAGATAATTGCTTCAGTTCCCCTTGCAGACTGAGCTGTGGTTCTTTGTACTTAAGTAAACTAAACTGGTTCTCTCTAAATAAAAAGAACTAGAAACTCTTTAACAGCTTTAAAATCTTCAATACCTTGTTCCCATATGACTGCTGAACCATAGCAGAGTCATTCAATGATTTCTGTCTTTCTTGGTCCATAATAGTCACCAGTCATCAAAGGACCTGTATGGCTTCTTATCGATTGCTACAGTGGTCTGAAGGGATTGCCTGGCTGCAGCCTAGTGATTACACCTTTGTAGACAAGAGAGAGGGCATGAGCACATGCATGTGTGTTTGTGTGTGTGTATGTGAGAGAACAAGAGAGAGGGAGGGAGGGACAGGGAGAGGGTGAGCAATGGAGGGCAAAGGTTTGCATGAGGTGGGAGGGGAAGAAGGAAACTTGAGTGCTGGGATGCGACTTAATGTTTTTCAGATTTTTTTCTAGCCTCCTTAATTCGGAGACCGTAGGAGAAATTTTAAGGCCTGAAATCCTATTAGTAAACTTGTTTAGGGGTTAAAAAATAAGTAAAGAAACATTAGCCTATTTGGTTCTGAACCTTTGGTCGTTAGTGATAATTGACTCATTTATATGTGTTAGTTATGCATTTGTCAAAACATGACTTCTGACAGCTTAGTTATGATAAATTAAACATGATGCTCACATAAATTCTGCACTGCTCTTTATCCAAGTGCTAGGACCCTGCCCGATGTTTTTTTGTCACTTCTGCAATGTACCGTTGGCTTTGTAAAGATTTCATTATCAGCTCTTCCCCTGTGGCTAACGCTATTTGCATAACAAGTTTATCTGGTTCAAGTCCCAGCCAGACCTGTTTTGTCAGGAGGCTTTATTCAGAAGTAGCCTTTTGATAAGATAACACTAATTTTCCTTTGCCAAATTCACCTTCCTTTTAATAGATGTCACTATTTTTTTTAATTTCAAATTAATTTCAGAAAATTAATTTTGAATTAATTTTGACTAAATTACAAAATTACAAAAATTCAAAAATCTCAACCATTGGTTAAAAGGTATCTGTGTACTATGCTTTTTCATTTTGCCTCTAAAACATTTGGAGTTTTATTAGGAATTAGATTTCGTATTTCATCATCGATGGCTCTTGAGCTGATTAGTGAGACAAGAAAGTTAGATTTCTCTTAGTCAAGGGCAAAGCCATCGAGAGCACTATGCTTCTCAGCTTTGGACTTAGTGATGACTTGAACTATATGGTCGCCCTCCCCCTCAACCGTCGACTGCTTTCCTGGGTTTGCTGGCTAGACCACAAGTGTGCAGGTATGTCTATTTCCCAGAGTGAGCATTGTGGCGGAGCCCTGTCATTTATTCATGAAATGTTGAGGTGGCCTTTCCTATTCCTCCAAATGACATTCAAATAATTACAAGCAGTTGCACTGAATGTTAACAAGGTGAGATTATTTTGAGCCATAAAACTACTAAAACTCATGGGCATTTGCATAAATTTATTTTTTAAAAATTGAAACTCAGACCTGGAACATTTGCTTTTTTCTAGGCCTAAATATTTATAAAGGTAACCATTTTGGGGTGGTTGTTTCCTTGACATTGATTGTATTCCCTTCAAGACACCAATTCTCAGCTCTTATCCATTTTCCATTTTGTGTTTCAATGCAGCTTAATGCGACATGGCTTTATAATATCAATGAACGATACTTGGAATGATAAATATTGTAACTCAGTGACTGATTAAGTTCCACAAATATTTATGGCTTTTTAAGTCCTGTTGGATTCTCAGGTGGCCATGCAAAGAGTTAATGCTTCCTAGAGTGGAAGGATACAATAACCTTTATTTACATTACTTTGCAAATTGGTAATTTTAATTAAAATGAGCAGCGATATCTCCAGTGACAGACTCTTTCCACTTTAGATTTATTTAGCCAATGATTAGCTATTATGGCTTCTTGAATTAATTAGCATCTCTTGAGCTACAGAGATTTAGTGAATTAATAAAAAACTCATTGAGAAGCTAAAAAAATTCTAATTAAAAACCCCCCAAATTCTCTTCTCCCCTCAACATATATTGATCAATACACTTATAAATGGAACCCAACTTTTCTCTCATTTTGAAAAATTGGAATTATTTCCCACTTCATGAGAACAAATAAAGCTGTGTGTTTCAAGGTCGTATCTCCCATAAAAACATCTAATTTAGATTACCTAATAGATCATTTAAAGACACCAAGGGCCTGATTTGATCTCACTACCCCACTTATAAACTCAGCCAATGAAATCTGAGTTTCTCATGGTATAAACCAAGAAGTGTCTCTGTGACTTGAAGTTTGAAACACAATGCATTGTACACCATATACCTGAAATATCCTCTCGTCCTAGGAACTGTGGCAAAGAGGGTTTTAGCCTCATTCAAAAATAAGCAAAAGGCATTGTAAAGTGGGTAATCCAGTCTCCATATTCTGTTTATTTCCCAACAAATGCTGGGTTTAGATCTTGTGAGAAGCCAGATCTGTCGCGTATGTCATAGATTTCACATTAATGCTGTGGCACAATATTTTAGGTGATGTTTAGATAGGATTAATCTAAATGATATTCTGTATCATTTACCTATACTGGCTTTTCTTCCTTTCCTCCTCTTCTTTTTTAAAAATCATACTTGAATTTTATAATGTAAATCAAGAAGCATCTGCAGTTGAAATAAACGAGTGATTGTGAGCTGTCTACCTGTCCATGTGCAGGGTGTGCGGAGGGGTGGCAGCATGGCTCACATGTCTGCCTCACAGCCTGTCCCTCTCCCCTCCCCAGAGTGCCACCTGGCTCATCATCAAGGAGAGGCAGTTGTAGAAGAGCAATGTATGCATCCAGCTGCGTCACTTACTAGCTTTGCAACCCTTGGGGAGATATTTAACCTCTCTGACCCTTGGTCCTCATTTGTCAAATTGGGACTGAGAATACCTGCCTCATAGGGTTACTGTAAAGATTAAATTATATAATGTGTAGAACCTGGCAAATAATAATGACTAATATATGCAACTCTTACTCATTCTAGGCTCTGTTCTTTACATGTCATATAATTCACTTATTCTTCATGATCCTATGAGACAGTTCTAATATTATCTGCATTTTATAGAAATCGAGGTAGAAAGAGGCCAAGAGTCCCAAAACCACAGCTAATAAGTGGTAGAGCTAGGATTTGAACCCCAGCAGACTTGTTTCTGTGTTCATGCTCAGCCAGCAATAGTCATTTTTATTATCCTTCGCATTTGGTTTGTACCACTATTCTAAAACTGCTTTTTAAAAGTGTGACTGGCTCTCCTTTTCTCTGTCATCATGATGTGTGTAGTTGACTCTGTTCCTTGCTATGTCTTATCATAAGACTTTCAGGATCAAGTGGTACCTGGCTAAGAAACAAATGCATAATTTTCCCATTCCCCAATGGATTCAGATTAAAACGTGCACTACATTCAGTTACAAGAGGAGGCATTAGGGAAGTATCAAGCTGGGTCTATAAGGAATTGCACATGAGATGACACATGTATTTATGCCTTATCAAGGTCATTAGCATTTTGTCATTTCAAGCCAAAAACATCACCACTATCTGGACAGTTGGATATGTTTTATTGGGGAAATTATTTTTCTCTTTGGTTCTATACTTCTGCACTAATAGGTTCAGTAATAAATATGTGAGACCTTTTGTTAAAAAAAAAAAACATCAATGACTTCATCCTTGACACCTCTGGAATAATTATGTCTGCTATCTACCTTCTCTTTATTTAGACTTAAACTCACTGACTTGTACAGCTCAGGCCATTCTCTCTCTCTCTCTCTCTCTCTCTCACTCTCTCACTCCTTCACTCCCTTCTCAGCAGCAACACTCTGCCCCCTCAAACTCAACCTTTGATAATCATCTCCAGCAGGAGTCAAAACAGAGGCAGTGTCTGGAGTGCAGACTTATCTTCACTTCTTTGCTCTGCTAATAATCTGGGAGTTAGGCCATCATGTCTGATAGGGCACATGGCAGCCACCTAGGTCCCTGCCCTTGTGCTGCCCCATTTAGTGTAATTTCTGTTCCCAAGGACACCTCATGGGCTAAGATGGCTGCTATAGCCCCCCAAATTACATGCTTATTACAGGCAGATGGAAGGGGAGAAAAATGAAAGTCTCCTTACTTTAAGAAGACTTTCTGTCTGTTTCATACAACATGTTATTAGCTACAACTTAATCACATGGCCATACCCAACTACAAAGAAGCTGAGACATGTAGTCTCACGGCAGCCAAGGTCAGCACCAGGGCTCTATCTCTGAGTATAGTGGAAAATATATAGACAGGTAGCAATTTATAGCCATGCTACTTTATAGAGTGTTGCAGAGATTAGGTGAGATATAGACTGAGAGTTCAACAAATGTGAGTGGTAATGAGGGATGCTATAACTCACAATAGTGATGCTGTCAACAGAGATGTGAGGGTCAGGATGAGATCCATTAGGGCGCCTGGGGTGGTAAGTCACAACAGAAGTGGATCTTGAGGAGAGGCAGTCGTGATCCCCACCGAGGCAGATCTGCGCCCTGGGAGAGACGAGGAAAGTAAGGTCGAGGTGGAAGCATGGAGTGGCCAGCTCGACACCCACCGAATCTTCTCCCAAGAGCTGCAATGTTCTTCTGGTTCAATGCTAAGCCCCCAGCTTCCCGCCTGCTCCTCCATTCTCTGGCCACTGTAGTTTCCACTGTGGATTTCCATAGGCTCTGGAGCAGAAGGAAATCTGGCTCTGGGTCAATAAGAATTTCCATTAAAAATGGAAATGAAGGCTCATGTCACCATTACTACACTCTTCCAGCCCACTGATGATTTCTGGCAGGGATGAAAATAACAGACATAGCCCTTTTTCACTAATGAGGAAAGGGCTGGGGTTTTTTTTGTTTGTTTGTTTTTTTAGTGGATTCAAAATTTATGACAGTGATTTTATATATAACGAGTTGTTATAGTGTCTCTTAGTCTTCCATTTCCTTTTGCGTGTGTGTGCAGATTCTGTTGACCTCCCAGTATTTCAATTTGGAATTTCCTAGTGTCATCAAATGCACAATATAGCTATCATACCAGGTTAATGAGTGAGGGGAAAATTCCATAATTTATTTTTGATGTGAAGGACTATTGAATGTTTTCTTGAAAGAAGAATTTCATTTAAAAGGCTATATTTTAGTGAATAATGGGAATTCTTGCCATTAAGGGAGGCCCAAAGCTTAAACTCTTAGGCTCAAGCAGTTTCCACACTCACATACCGAAAAAGCCTGGCTTTGATTTGAATTGTGTCCCTGAAACTTCATATGTTGAAGTTCTAACCCTCAGTATCTCAGAATGTGAACTTATTTGGAAATAGGGCCTTTGTAGATATAATTAGTTAAGATGAGGTCATACTGGCGTCTTTATAAAAGGGGGAAATTTGGACACAGACGCACATAGATAATATCATGTGAAGATTGGACTTATGATGCCACAAGCCAAGGAACTACCGGAAACTAGGAGAGAGGCCTGGAGTAGATCCTTCCCTAGCACCTTCAGAGGGAGCATAGCCCTACCAATCTTGAGTATTGATCTCAGACTTCTAGCCTCCAGAATTATGAGACAATAAATATCTATTGTTTAAGCCACTGAATTTGAGGTACTTTGTTCTGACAGCCCTAGGAAATTAATACAGTTCCAGACTTGATGGTTACATCACCTTAAGTTATTTGATCTCTCCGAGGCTTCCTAAGCTGTGGATGAGGATAGAAAGGTCTGTCTACCAGTGAGGATCAAATGTAAAATCTTTT
>NW_011888783.1:18862346-18869036 GCF_000151845.1 Pteropus vampyrus | reverse complement strand
TGTACAACTTCCACTTCTATCTAGTTCCAAACATTTTAATCACCTCAGAGGAAGCTCAATACCTATTAAGCAGATACTCCCTATTTTGCCTTTTCCTCTGGCCCCTGGAAAACACTAATGTGCTTTCTGCCTCTTCTCCCTCTATGAATTTACCTATTTTGAATATTTTATATGAGTGAAATCATAGTGGCCTTTTGTGGTTGTCTCTTTTCACTTAGCATATTTCTTGGGTTCACTCATGTTGTAGCACGTGTCAGTACTTCAGTCCTTTTTATGGCTGAATAATATTATATATATGTTTTTAAGGCAGAATATCAGTAACCACCCCATCACCCTCCTTCACCTGGAGATATGAAGAGGACCCAAGTCTAGCTACTCAGATATCTCCTCTAGTTCTGCCTATTAGTCCCTGCATGGTACCATGGGTGACCAGACTGTTGAGGTACCAGGTGCTCTCTCTTCTTCATCCTCTATGCCCACATAAGTAAGGGATGTTTGGACATGGTCTTCTGCCCTCTTGATGCCCAGGGCCAAAGCACCCAGATGCTCTAAAAGTGGGATCACTGACTTTATCCTAAGATATGTGGTTTCCCCAATCTGCTCCCAACTTAGGGTGATAGTTTTGTTATCTGGCTCCTTTGAGGGTGTCCAGAATATTTCATTGTATATATCTCTCATGTTCCTGGGTTATGATTCAGCTCTGCACTATGACTAGAGAAACAGCTTTCATATTATTCTCCCTGGTTCTATAACTATGGTCATTGCGAGCCATCTTCCACAAAACAATCAGTATGATCTTTCTAAAACTCCCTAGGGCAAACTAATCAAGTCATACCCTACTCAAAATCATGCTATGGCTCTTCGTTGCTTATAGGATACACCGACACTCTTTAACACAGGGTCATTTGGGACATGGACTCTGTCTCTAAAATAGCATTCTCTCCACCATACTACCTGCACATTCTAGCAAAATAGAATAAGTGAGGTTTTCCCTGACTCCCACAGGAAGTCTCAGAGGCCTTTTCCCTCATGCTTTCATGTCAGCATGTCAGCATGCTGCATTTTACGGACTTTCATAATAGGAAGGGGAAAGGGGAACAGATCAAGTCATTCTGAAATTATTTATTTGTGCATTTAGCTCCCCACTCAAACTCTGAGTTTCTTGAGAGTAGAGACTATATCTCTTCAGCTTTGTATCCCCAATACCAGGCACAGTTCCTGGCACATGGCAAGAACTTAGTCAACATCAGTTCCTTTTGAAGAGCCAAGAATTCTAGAGAGGAGATGATATCCTCAAAATAATACACAGAATATGATGAACCTGGTTAGAAATTGGATGTTGAGACTCATGATCTTTGGACAATCTCTTCTAACCTCAAATATGATATTAAGGAAGAGATCGAGGGGGCGAGAAAAGTGATCAAATGCTCTCCCCCAACATTTACACTTTCCCAAAGCAAAAATACAAATTGAACTGTCAGAAAGATTATAGGATTGTTAAAAGTAGGTGATGACAGCTACATGTTTAGCTGTAGATTCTTTTTTGGTTAAATATATGAAAATGATTTCAAAACAAATCCTCCATGGCAATTTTAGTGGCTATTCCTCTCCAACAACCTCTGCTTATTCCTTTTCTCTGACCCTCTCTCACCCCTCCTTACCCCACTTTTCTATTTCCCATCATTACTTCCTCCATTATCTGGTTCAGATGTCCAGGGAAAGGTTGAAGAGGACCCATTTCTGAACTCAGGATTAAGAGAAAAAGTTATGATCGGTGGCTCATGATGTTTTAGGACCACGGTCAGTGACAACATTCTACAAAGCTGATAATTTCCTTCTAATGTAAACCTTGCCTAGTGAAGGCTGCCTGCCTGAGGTGAATATGTGGGCATAATGAGTGAAAATCAAGGTGTGGGAGAATTTGAGGACTGTGACCTAAACTTTGCTTTCTCCCTATAAAGTAAGAGCAGGAGCAGTTTTTACTGGTGTTAATTTTGGTCATATATATTAATAGCTTAATACATTCTTCACGTTAATAAGTGTTACTGAAGAAAAATAATTCAGGATAGTGGTAAGCAGAAGATATTATTGAATAAATTTGAAATTAAAGGATCTTTGCCTTTAGATGCAAGAGATTTTCTGTCAAGAGGTCTCTTTAAGTTTATATTTTTCCAAACACATGACAATGACAGGCCACATATAAAAAGAAAAAGCCAAACACATATTACTACAGAAGGAAGAACTCTAAATATTTTGACGGATCAGAATGGAAAAAAAGGTGCAAAGTGCTCAGCTGCACTGAAGTCATTGGTCTGCTGGGATCAGTAGAGGCTGGGTGTTTGGCTCCTGTGAATAAAAGGATTAAGAGGGCTCTAAGCAACTCGGGGTCCAGAGTTGGACTCCAGCTGGAAGCTAGTGTCTGAGGTAGTTTTCCTAGGCTGATAAAAAGAGACTGGGGTAATAATGGAATAGAGGAAGTGGGGGAGGGGGGGAGGGGTGGTCATAAGATCCTATGCTCTAACTATAGCAATTTCCCTTGTATTGTTTTTCATCACCTGAGGTAATACTGACCATCACTTGGGCAAATGGCTTCTAGCCAGCTTCTGGCTGATGGTGGTAGAAAGATATGTACACAGCTGGACCTTCTGCTGCCACAGGGATGGACTCTTCCACATATGTAATAAAACCATGGGACAGAAGCACAAAATGTCATTCTAAAACCTGGCTCTGGGTTAGAGACACAACCCTAAATTGATTAGACCAGGAAGATGGGCACAGCGGAAGTAAGAAGGAAAAGGAAGACAAATAATCCCCCTCAAAGTGAGCCAGCCAACTGAAATTTTAAAATGCATGAGGAAATCTAAGTCTAAGAAACACAACCCACCACACAACAAATGAAGCATAAACTCATTTGAAGTGAAACTACTTTCATGAAACAATGTGAAGGAATAAAATAAGTAACTATAAAAAGGAAAACTATTTGGGATAAAATATGTAAAAATTAACTCTAAACAATCATAAAATTCAGGGAGGGGCAGTGTTCAATGTGTAGTTAAGGCATACATAGGTTCTTATGCTCAAAAATAGGATAGAAGTACTGAAAAATTTATAGTTAAGCAAATATGTTAAACATGGAGGGTAATTACTAAAATTGTAGAGAAACAATGTCTAGTTTCTAAACTAACAGAAGGAAAAAGGGATTTATAGAAAACTATCAATCCAACAGACAGCAAGAAATGAAAAAAAAGAATTAAAGGGAAAAGATAGTAAAAAGAGATTTCTATCCATATGTGCTTTTGAACTATCAGGCAATCAGTTTTTCCCAAGATTTCTAGTCCATAAGCAGTGATGTTTAGCTTGGGGGAAATGGGGGAGGGCTGATTTGTATTGTTTACTGATTTCCATGGTGTAAATATTCTCACCATGGCCAATTTCAAGCTACCAATGTAAAGTCAATCAGTTCACAAAATTCCTGAAAATTTAACGACAATATCTAGGGAGCTTGTGCATGCTGGCTCCAGTACACCACTATTTGTTTGAGATAGACAGACTTTTCTCCATCATCTTCATAGTACATATAATTTTTGACAATACAATAAAAGTTTAAAAAAAGATTCTCTGCATTTTATTTGTCTAACTGAAACTATATGGAAATTTATTGGGAAACAGGAGTTGGTGGCATTCTGTTATTAGAGTATCTATCATACAGTTATGGAAGGCTAGTAATTTATGATCCTTGCTAGCAAAGCCAGATCAATATGGAGATAAATGTCCTCAGCACAATAGAATTTATATCATCCACATGATAACTGACCACTGTGTCATACATTCAATCATTCAGCTCACTATCTGATATAATGAGCAGGAAGTCTAATATGTATATGATTTATTAACGCACACTATTGTGAAACCCACGACCCATCTAACCCCTTGCCTGTCCTTGGTAATATAGTATACAGTTGTCTGCCTCCAGTAATAGGATCCTACAAAGAGGATCAACCACCTTTTTTAATGATAGATATCTTCTGCTGAATTAGAACAGATTGGAGAAATGCCAGAGCTAGCATTACTCCCTCTCTTCCTTTCATTTCTCCCTTCCTCCCAGTCATGGTTCATACTCCTTTAGTCTCTCCCCTCTTCTCTCTCTCCGGAGTTAAAGAGGCTTGCCCTAGACTGTGGTGGGTGAGTAAATGGTCCTGAAAGAGCCTTTCCTGTCACTGATTTGCTGCTATGAGTATATTTTCCAACACAGTCATTCCATATCACCTATCTATGCCTGTCACTGAGTTTCAGTGGCTTAAAGCTTAGGACATGCCATGGTACCAGAGCAGGGAAGTGGGCTATCCCAACCTCCCCACCCCCTTTCTTACTCAATCCCCAGGAACATTTGTTTCCTGCAATGTCAGTGCTTTGCTTTGCAAGGGTTAATCAGAGGACCTATTATTCAGCAAATCAAAGGCTTGACTGCCCAGAGTTCTTTTCAGCAAGGATTAGGGTCTGTGATGGTGCTTTGAGGTAATAGATGGAGCTGTTCTGCTCCTTCATGTTAATGGAGGAACAGTAATGACTCCCCAGGCTCTCTTTGGCAGTTAGTATCTTTATTCATTCCCTTGCCTAAAAAAGAAAAATATTTTATCTTATGAAAATTTAGTACTTGAACAAGGTACTGGATTTATGTCCCTGGGGGTTGAACTATTCATTTTTTTTTTTGTCTAAAATCACAGAGACGCAGCACTAACTGGCTTCCTCAGAAAGAATTGTCTCTCCAAAGAGCAGCAGAAGCAGTCGTTTGGGCCTTGTGGTTCATCGCCCTTGGAAACTTGTTCAGAAGTTGGGCAGAGGGATGACAGGTGATAGGCATGGTGTGGTTTGTGTCCTCAGGAACATGAACCAAGGCAGCCAGTAGCTGTGCAAAATCCTGATTTGCATAAGACATTTGCAATTACTTATTATCTGACAATATTTTCTCCAGGATTTTCAGTAGGGGTTAGGTTGTTCATAAAAATCTGACTTAGTTTATTTTCCCCAATTTGATTTTATTCCATTAATTATATCCATATCATTGGCAGTCAGCCAGAGAAGTGTTCAGTCAATTGAAGTCTTTACCAAAAAAAAAAAAACATACATTAAGGGAAAGGTGCTAAATGTGGGTAGACACAATGCCAGCAAGACTTTTAAAGCTCTAGGCCATTATCTTTCCTCTTAATCTAATCCTGCTCCCACCTCCACCTCCACTGTGTACTAGGGCCAGAAATTGGAACTATTTTTGTCATCATTTAAGAGCAAATTGGACTGTCCCCTTGTTTTCATACCCACCTGTGTGATGCTCCAGTGCTCTTCCCGCCCTCCTCCAACCCCCACCTGTAGGATTAAATTGCTCCCTCCTTTGAGCTGCTTTTAATTCATGGGCTAAACTTTTTTTTTTTTTTTTGCAATCTGCTTTGCAATGAACAGGCCATAGTAGCTTGGCACCCCATCTTTCCTTTTCTTGATGGGTGCCAGCATCTGGGCACTACGTTCAGCATGTCAGGAATCAAGGGACCTGACTGTAAAAATTCACCAAGTCACTGGTAGATTTAGGCCTGGATTAAGATCAGAGAGCTCTTGTATTGGCCACTCAAGGATTTTTTTTTTTTTTTTTTTTTTTACTAGATGGTTCTTTGATAGAAGGAATAAGTTGGAATTGAAGAGTACTGTAAAAAACAGCCCTCTGAAACTCATGGCCGTGTTTACTGTGAGGAAACAGTATTCATTGCATTATAAGGAGTCATTTCTATGAAAACTCAGGAAAGCTAGCTGTATCTAGTCTCCTTACCAATCATCATTGTCGTTGTCATCATCATCATCATCATCATCATCATCATCTCATCATAGTTCTCCAAGCCGGTCTGTTTTTATATCATGGATTTTAAGAAATATAGAACAGACTGCCTTTTCTCTTTCACACTGGCTGCTAGAGAGCCCAGAGCCAAATTTGTGGTCACCTCTAACAAAATAATTTATTTTGTATTTTAATTGCTATTTTTTGTTTCCTAATTTCCCTTTTGTTTTATTTTTCTCTTCTGCTTTTAATTATTTTTTATCTTGCCTTATTGCACATACTTTTATTTAAACATATATTATATAAGGTGACTTAGATTATTTCTAGAACAAGATGAAGTATTAAAAATCAATTGCATACACTGATAATAAGAAGGTAAAATGATGCAGCCACTTTGGAAAACAGTCTTGTAGTTCCTAAAAAGGTTAAACATAAAGTTATCATATGATCAATTTGACTCCTAGGTATATATATACCTAGGAAGTGAAAATATATGTCCACATAAAAAACTTGTGCACAAATGTTCATAGCAGCATTATTCATAATAGCTTAAAAGTGGAAACAACTCAGATGCCCATCAACTGATAAATGGATAAACAAAATATGGTATATCCATACAATAGAGCATTATTTAGCAATAAAAAAAGAATGAAATATTGATACATGCTACTACATGGATGAACTTTGAAAACATTATGCTGGGTAAAGGAAGCCAGCAAGTCACAAAAGATCACACATGTTATATGAAATGTCCAGATTAGGCAAATTCATAGAAACAGAAAGTAGATTGGTAGTTGCTTAGGACTGAAGAGGTTGAGGGGAAATGGAAAGTGACTGCTAATGGATACAAAGTTTCTTTTGGGGGTGAT
>NW_011888783.1:18845953-18861373 GCF_000151845.1 Pteropus vampyrus | reverse complement strand
CTGCCAGAGCCTTCTAGGTTCTGAATAAGGTTTTCTCAGACAGATTCTTACCTTGATCTCTATTACAATCGCATTATCCTGTTCTACTCTGTTCTCCATATGAGCCATGCATTTTACCAATGGGCTTCCATCCCTTCTGTACTCTCCACTTGGAATGTTCCTTCCCTGCACTTCCTGTCAATATTCTTTTCATCCTTTAAAACCCAAGTGTCAACTCTCATGTGAAACACTTGTTTTAGATAGAATTGTGTACTGTATCTGAGTTTTTCTAGTGCTTACACTTCTCAGCCTTGAATTATTATTTATGTTCATATCTATTCTTCTCATTTCTAAATTCTATGAAAGCTAAACTCTCATTCCAAGCATCTTTTCCCCCAAGAACTTATTGGAGTACCTTTCACAGTAAATACCTAGTCAGTGTTTGAATGAATCTATGAATTTAATCTCACCTGGTTCTCTAAATATTTCATGTGTGTAAGTTTGGTGTTACCCCAGAAGATAAGTTTCTTATGGAGGTATAATATCTTTTGTTGTTTTGCACCCTCCCACTCCTCACCCCAGTCCTAGGGTAGTCTGGAACATGGAATGCTCATGCTCTATGGAACTGGTTGTTCATTTCTTATAGGAGGTGGCTGGGTACTATCCACTGCTTCCCCTTTCAGGGAAAAAAATGCATACAAATGAGAATTATAGATTTAATTCTGGGCAGCATGGCAAGTAGGATCAAGGGGAGGATTAGAATTCATATATCCTCCAGCACTTAAACCTGGACTAAGAAGCAGACCATTACTATTTGTCAAAATGGAAATTGATTTTTGAATCAAGGAAATCAACCAGACATTCAAAACCAGGAGTGCCCGAAGGCTTGAACTTGAAAATGGCAAAGTTCTTTGCTTTTGCTGAATTGTCAGACTCTGAAAGACCCCTTTTCCCAGAACTTTGGAAGTTCTGATCGGGACATCTGTCAAATAGTAATTTTGTCCTTAGTAGAGGAATTACACTGAGAAAAGGTAGTTTATTAATGGGAACAGTATTATTGAAGTCTAACTCAAGGAACCATTGCATATTAACATTTCTTTTCATCGCTCTTATACTTAGGAGTGGGTATGCCATGGCTGTCTTCCTCCAATGCACTGACTGTGTCCCCACCACCTAGTACTGTGGCTAGCCTGTGGAGCTGGCATTTACTGAGTGCTCACTATGTCCAGGCACTGTACATGGATTATTTCATTTACTCCCCACAATAATATTATTACCATTTTACAGATGAAGCCCAGAGCATTGAATTGACTTATATACCATCACATACCTATAAGAAGTAGAGTTGGGTTTGACTCCAACCCCTGGCTTTTAACCTTTATATATTACCGCCCCAATACTAGGCATCATTTTTTTAAACAAATGAGTACATGTGTCATGTTTGGGAAAATAATGGGTTTGGTGATTAAGTATATCGTTATTTAAATAAATCAATAGACTTAAATATTTAAGATTAATAATAATTTATAACATGTTATATGAATAACTTATTCATATGTTATTTGAATTTATATTATATTGATAATTAACAGTGACTAATAACTTTAAAAATATGGACTTGTCAACATCTAGATTATTTTGCCCTGACTCACACATATTTTCTATAACCATTTCCTTCTGGGTTCAGACATCACTTTTCTTTATGATTGCTTCTTCCTGGACTGCTTCAAGTAAATATTTTCTTAATTTCCACCTGAAGTAAACGAAGCCAAGGCCCACATCTGGTTTGCTGAGTCTAGGATCGATCAGTGGCCCACTTTAGTCCCTCGCAGAGGCCCAAGAGGCAGCGGCTTGGCTGCTGCAGGGAGACTCAGCAGCACCTGCAGCAGCAATGAATATTCAGACCCTTAGGAATTGGCAGCATTGCAGCCTGAGAGATGGAGCCATCGCAGCTCTTTGAATCAGAGGGTGGGATTTGAACACAGCTTAACAGTGCCATATGCTAGTTGCTGGGGCTGTGCGATGAAGTAATGGTTTATTTTTTTCCGGCACTTTGGCTAAACCACATGGCTGGAGTTGCCTGGAGAAATATCTGTTTGATTATAAAATGTTTTTCCCAGCCAAGGAAGAAAGAAAGAAAAGGAAGAGGTTGGGAAAGTGGTGACTTGGGGCCACTGGTTCCAGTCCTTCAGACTGCCTTAATCCTAGGACATGAAAATTGGGGTCTTCCTCAGCATGTCCAGTGGAGAGCATGCTCATCCTTAGTCTTTGCAACTTCAAAAGCACAGCTTAAACAGAAGAAGTGTCAATAACAACAATAATAAAACCGTACCTCCACTACTATGCCCTCCATCAGCTTTTCCTTGGACAGCTTCTGTGTCCCCTGAACCCCATTTCGACTTATTCCTTGGCTCTGGCCTGGTTCCTCTTGGCTCTTCTCCTCACTTCACCTACTTGCTTGGCATTTTTACCCCTTCCTCCTCCCAGACAGATTTCCGCCTGCTGTCCGTGGCATGCTCTTCTTCCTTAAGCCCCTCCCAGTGGTGATCCCCAGCTTGTCCCCAGACAAAAAGTACTTGAAGATCTAGAATTTTTGTTACCACATCATCTTCCCTAAGAATAAAATGTGTTAGTCTGGGCTTTTCTAATTATCGACTATTGATCACAGGATCAGAGACATAGGGTAAAGAGGTACTTGTGTCCACAGGTGTCACACAGGCTGCAACCCTGAGTCATTATGGATTCCACATTGCAGCTGTCTGCCTTCATGGAACCCTCCAGTTCTGGGCTTTGTTTTTGCATGGAGACTCTCTCCAGCCACTGTGGTGCACATTTCTTGACTCTGGAGGGAGATTCTGCCCTTTCTGTCCTTCAATTTTATCTTTTAGCTTCAAACCATCCTACACTTTTTCTCTTATCACCTTCTTCACCTTCTTTGAGTCTTCTCTGGGTGAGGAAAGTTGGTTCTTCTCTGTTAGCCTCGGGCTTTAGAAAATGCCATATTCTTCCGTTTTTGTTTCTTTCCTGGGTTCCCCTGGGCTCACTCTGGACTTTCAGTGCTGACGGCTTTGTCTAAATGTGGGGCTGACTTGCTGATCTTGCTAACCCTGCATTTGTATTCTGTTTGCCCGGGTATCTCAGGCAAGATGGCAGCTTCCCTGTTGTCCTGTAGCCCTGCAGTCTCTCTCCAATGTTGCCACACCAAATCTCTTCCTATTACCCACTTCAAAAGGAAACTGAGATTCCTGTTCTAAAACCCTCTGTCTTAACTTCTTAGGGCCTTTTTCTCTTTTAGCTAATACTTGACCGTTGCTCTCTGATTGATAACTGTAGACCTGCCTGCTGAGTACTGCCTGGTTCTTGGTTCTCTGTTTCAGGTTAGGACCCCACTTCTCCACCCTACCTGTGAAATTTGCCTGCAGTTTTAGTTCTCACCAGTGAGACTTTAAAACACCACCATATGCAATATTTGCAAACTTAACAAAAACTGGAGTGCTTTTAAATATTCCACCAAACAGGGAGGTGGTGTTTTGCTAAAATAACATATGCAATGTCAAATTTCTCAGCCTGCCTTCTTTTGAGGCATTAGTCATCTTGGGAGAATGCCTGTTTGTCATAGTCCTGTCTTCTAAATGGAAATTTCCTTCCAAGATAGAGCACCATGGGCTCCGATATTTAACCTATAATTATTGTACCCTCTGGAGGATTTCTCCTCCTGATGCAGAGGGCTCTTTTGTCACTCAGGCTTCTGTCTGATGATGATAGGAACGGCAGAGCAGCACAACACCTCACAGGGCAAGGAAATGTTTGCTCAGATCAAAAATATTCTATACAAATGGAAACACTTAAAAATCTAAGTAGCAAGCCCATGAGAAAACGGCAAAGTATAAAAGAATGTTAAAAAATAAATGAGAAGAGACATAAATCCCAAGTTTTCATGTAGTATTACCCTAGTGTATGGAATAAGATTACTCGCCCTCATGCTTTTCTCACCAAGTTCACCAGGATTTTTAGTTTTCAACTTTTCAGCAGCTCTTTATCAAGTGTGTTTTATTCATCAGTGAATATCTATCTGTGATTCTTGATAAATAGCTCCCTCTTGCAGGCATTCGATTTTTTAGTTATGAAATGGCAGCTTACAGCAACAAGGCAGCTGTTGTCTCGACAGCATCATTGTTTGGGAACAGAAAGCACAGGTACTGCCAGCTCTAGATCCCAGAGCAGAAGCCCGACCTTGTTTCTTATTAAGAAATACCTCCTTTTTACTTGTTTCTAGCAGAAGCCAGGCCAAGAGATTGCAGCAAATAGCTGCTACAACCTGTGTTTAATGTGGTGACACTAATGAATTCCGAAAATTAATCTTCAGTCAAGAAAGCATGATGGAAAGTCCTAGAATTTCAAATTAGGTAATGGATTAATTTCCTTCAAGGCTGGAATTTGCTTCCTTTTTTTCCTAGTGGACTTTTCTATGTTATTCAAACCACCCAACATGGCCTTGTAAATTCAGAATAAATTCAGGTAATATATCTGGTAGTGTAAAATTTCTATTTTTTTGTTGTTGTTGTTTTTGTTTTGTGTCTTAGCACAGAGATAACCACACTTAAATCCAGATTTTAAGAGATGATTAGAAAAAATGAATACTGATGATTTTGGAAAAGTACTATTTCTTAAATCTATTTCTTATCCTATTTTTTTTTTTTTTTTCTGGAGTAAAAGACTCTTGCAAGAGCTGAGCTTGGGGAATGTATATCCCAAATTTGAGGAACTATCTTCTGCAGAACCAATACATGTCTCAAACGTGCTGGTGACACTTACGGACTGAGTGTCTCCCCTCAGTCAGCTAAGATGAGGACTCTGCCACCCATTCTAAAAGCCTAGTTCTGATTTCTCACAACAGAGCTTCCAAAGGTATCGTTTGCAGGGCCATGACTGCATTGACACAGACAGGGTCTGTGGTCAAGTAGTTTGGAAACATAAACTTAAACAAAACAAAGCTGTTTTCTTTACCCCATTATTTAATATGCTCACATGCGTTATGAAACACCAGACTTACTTGGTTTAGAGAATCACCAATGTTTCCCAAACCTTTTTGACTAGAATACTAGTTTCATTTTCAGGGGAAGGTTTTACATGTCTAGTGTTTCATTTGATTCATCTCACACTGGCTGGCCTTCATTTCCCATACAGAGAACGACATTTTATGCATTCTCTTGTAAAATTTTTCGATCTCCACCTGGGGGAAAATATTCTGCATCTGGAATTTGCAATTTCTGATTTAATAAGCAATCCTGAAATGAATAAGCGTATTATAACTTCTTTAGTTTTCCATGTTTGTTCTTCGTATCAAGTTAGAGGATTTTATCATGCTTTAAAAAAGGACATGGATGCTGTCAGGAGTTCTTACAGATCCCAGCAGTCAATTCTATCTTAATCCACTAAATCCCTGCCTGGAAGGAGAATAAGATGGGAAATGACGAACTGACGAGCATAACAGTGAGTTTGGGACATCAAATTGCAAAGTCTTAAGCAATAAAGAGTATACCCTAGTTAAAGTTGGTAAAGATACTGAAGTTCTTAGGTATTCAAAGGAGGCAGCTTAGAAGGTGAAGGTGAATGTTCTGGTGGCCTCCTGAGTTCCTGGCTACACAGTTCAGGCTTCTTGCATTGCTGATCCAGTTTGCCAACCTTGAAATGCCTTCTACTTCTTCTCCACCAATCGAGTTCAATTTAATTCCACAACTTCCCCCAAACCTAGCTCAGTTCTCACCTGCTTCACTAGTTTTCCCTGACTGGAGCTTCCTGCCCTGCCAAGCCCCCAGTATTGTTCTGCATGTTGCAGCCCTGCCACCTTTAACAACACATTGCAGAGTAGTAAGGATTCTTTCTGTTGGAGTCAGGAAATTGGCCTTATCACTATCAGCACTTGACCTTAACATCTTCACTTTGTAAAAGAGGGGTTAAAATAGAAAATCTTTATCTCTTAGCTTCAAAACCCTATGCTTTGGGGTGATTATTGCTTATTCTAAATATGTAATCAATCACTAGCTTCTGCTACTTTTTGTTTCTTGCGTCCTTCTATCTTTCCAGTTAGATTATAGATCCTTGAGGAAAAGAGATAATTTTTTATGAATTAATTTATTTTGGCTAATTCTAGCTGTGTAATAAATGTTTGCTGAGCGAATGAGATATGATCAGAATGAACTGTATCTAGTAATACATGATTTTCAGCTATATTTGCTCCTAAGATATTTATCAGTAAAATAATAATTTATCAGTAAAATAATAATTCCATTTCAGTCTGGCTCTTTGCTCCCCATGAGAAAAAAAAAGTATGCAAGAGAGTTTTAGAATAAGGCTATACACTCAAGGTCTTCATGCCCTTCTCCTGAAAATCCTCCGATGCAATTGGATATGTCACAACTCTGCTTAGCATTCTTCCCATATACACTCGGTTTCAGTTTTGCTGATCCAGTGGTATAACATTCAGCCCACTTGGGTCTTACTGAGAAAACGAACAAATCCTCTTGATCATTGCTTCCAGAGAGTAGTATGCATCTTCAGTTTTTGGATCTTTAAGGGACCACAGATTCACTGTTAGTTTCTCCCTTGTCTGATTGTCTCAATTCATTAGTTAGTCCTTATTTCTTTTACTCCCTCTGTGACCTAGAGAGAGATCCTCTCCAAAATACCAAATGATTTTGCTACCTTGTTGGCAACCTTGGTTCTCCACTGAATGTTAAAATTATGAAACAAGATATAGCACCTTTAATTGCATCCCCAGACTCCAATAGAGACTTTAAAAAAAAAAAAATAAGACTAGAGTATGGGTTTCCTGGCCTCTCTCAAACGCTCTCTAAGGAGATTTAATGACTGAAGTACCAGAAGGACCTTGTTTTCAGATCTCACCTACAACACTGTGCCAAGGCACCTATTCTGAGAAGGGTGGTAGATGTAGCTCCAGCTCACTTTCCCATTCGCATGCTATGGATTTTCTATTAGTTGTCATACCTCTCACCTTCAGTCTCAGCTCCTGAGTTTACTCATTTAAAGTATCGGCACTAGTCAACAGGCAGTTGGGGGCTGCCTCGGTGCTCTTGCTCTTTCTTCCTTTTTCAACAGTGCTGGGGTGGCAGTCAGATGAAACTTCAACAACTAATGCAGGAAGAAAGCAAAAAAAAAAAAGAGGGAAATATTAGGTGGATAAACCTATTAAGAAATCTCCTCGTGTTCGGGGATATACTGAGATACAGGAGGTATGTATATCTCGTGATGAGAAACAGATATGACATGACCTGGCCCAGAGCACTGGGAGGGCTTAGCTGTGAGACCCAGGGGTTCCTGGACGTCCATCTGACTCCCTCTGAGGCTCTGAGGGGTGTGCGAAGTTACCATGTTCGTCTACGGCAGAAACACAGACTGTTTTTATTTGAGGAGTTTTCGTACACCATTCCTCAAGCCAGGAGGGCAGGGCCACCTGTATTACTGACCATGTACCTGTGAAGAGGTTCCTTCATCCCCAGGAAACATGAGCAATTATCTTCTCTTCATAGGCACATATCCACATACAGACGAACATACAAGGAATCCAAGGAAGATCGCTGGAGTAAAGATACGAACATTCTATTTTTTAAAACATGTGCACTGATTTTTATTTTTTTTTGGTAGGAAAAAATAATAGATTATACAAAAGGCTCCTGAACCTATTAAAGTCAAATGATCGATTTCTTCCCATGACAGGGTAGGTATTTATAGTCGTGCAGGAGGCAGAATGGTGATAATCTAGGTTTGTTTGGCTTTTCTAGTTGAAAGCTCCAGTCCAATAGATAGAAACCCCCCTGAATCATTTCTAAAACGGAGTAACTGGGAAATTTACTGAAAATCTTTTCAGGACTAAAAGGTGAGAGATGTGGAAGTGGTTCGAAGTGTAAACTGCAAAGGTTAAAGCCTTTTGCAAATCCAACAGTTGAGGATTGTTTTAGGAACTCTGCTTAAATGTTTTGAAAAGATGTTCAAGATGAGGCTGAACTTTTATCATTTGTCAGTGCGTTTCATTACTTAAAATGTGTTTTAGATATTGCCGGCATGTTATTGTTGGAAAAACTGGAAATATTTATTTCATGGAGTGGGCAGAATGGCATCCAGTATTTATCCTAAGCCTCCTACGTGAGCTAAAGACTGATAGCTTAAAAGGGCAGATGCTGAAATTTCTTTCTCCCGTCAAGGGCAGCTATTCAGAATGAAAATGTGATGGTAATTGGAGGAGTATTCATCAGATTCAATTTCAGTAGAAATTTCCTTGTGTCAAAATCATCTTTAATAACATAGAGCATACAGCAAAATGTACTAAATCATTGTTTTCTTTGAAAGGGGCATTGAATCTGAAACAGAAAATGGTTAAACGGGAGCAGTTTTAACCAATTAACTGCAGAGCAGTTTAAATGCAACTCAGTTTTTACCATTTTGAATGGACTTTTTGTTCCCTGTTTGCATAATTCCATTCCAGTATTTCTGAATTATACTGTAATCACTTCCTGTTCTTCAGAAGACATTAGAATCAAAGTGTTGAATCTTCTCTGTGAAGGTTTCTTTATGATTAGTTTCTTTCCTTGTAAACTACTAATTGTATTTTCCTCACCACCAAATAGTGGACATTTCATATATTAGGATTTTTCATTTATGTAATTTTATATGTAATAATATGTGATAATATGTAATTTTATATGCTTCTAAAATAAGGTATATAGACTAATCAACTTGTCTCCATTGTAAATATTTTTCTATAATGACAATTCAGACAGGAAATTCAGCCTGACCAGTATATATTTTTTTAGTGTTTTGAGTGCTTCAGATCAAATTGACTGTGTTTTTAGCAGGTACTTAAAACAAACTAAAATAGATTTCTGATGTTTTAATTAATTCAACTAATAGAGATTTTTCTTTTCTATGTTCTGGAACGTATTAATAAAGAAGAGCCATGTTAGGTTAACGGTCGGGTTTTATAAATGCCCCTTTTCTCCTCTCTCCCATATTCACAGGGGAGCCAGGTATCTAAGATTGTACTTTGGATTATCTGTTGATTTTTGTGAACAGGTGTCTTATAAAGGATTTTGAAAAGCGCCCTTCCGTTACACATCTCCTCGACCACCCATTTATTCAAGGAGCCCACGGAAAGGTTTTGTTCCTACAAAAACAGCTGGCCAAGGTCCTCCACGACCAGAAGCACCTAAACCCTGTTGTTAAAACCAGGTATGGTACTCTGCGTCTTCCCGCTTCCTTTCTCTGGTTATTTATAAAAACAGCATGTCATGTGTTTTGATTTACCCAGTATTATTATTGGTAATTATCACATCCCTGCATTTCTGAGAGTTTCATTTACATGCTATTGAGTACTTCATGCCAGTGCATTAGAGCTTCAGAAATAAGCTGCCCATTTATGCTCTTATGGCTAATATTTCTCAACTGTAGCTGAAATCTCACTCTGCTCTCCTGTTCCAGTTAAAACCAAGACATATTGAACGTATATGTAGATTTTTTTTAAACCAATAAAGGTGACTGTATGAAAGCAATCATGGCTGAGATTGTATGAGACATCTTGGCTGTTGAGAACTGGAGAGCAGAAATAGGCTATAAAGTGATTTTGGAAAGATTTTAAGTTAAATGCTGAAGGCTTTTTCTCTAATGTGCTCTGACACTGTTTTCTTTAGTTAAAAATTTCTTAGAGGCAATATAGCACTTTAAAATGACCTCTTCCCCCAGGGATTGTCTATGCTTTCTAAAGCAACTTTTATTTCTCTCGTTTCCTTTTTTTTTAAACAGGGTAGATTTTAAAAAATAAATGTTTATTTTCAAGGGCAGTTACTTAAAACAGTATTCTGTGGTGATCTCTAAGAAGTAGATCTTTGGTTTCTGTCCAGAGGGTGGCAGAATTTCTCTTTTAAAAAAAATTAAATGCAAATAAAGCTGCTTTCCTCCCACCTTCAGCAATTATTAGTTTTATAAAACTGGCTAGGATGCAGATAAGCTCTAATCCATTATTATTAAAAGAATATTTGAAAGACAGGAGGTGAAAATAAAATATCACAAGTCACAAGTTCTATAAAAACTTATTCTGCAGAAAACTGTTTACACATCAGAAAGCATCAGAACTCTTGGAGCTAGAGGAATAGTTTCAAGGTGACTGTATCTTGCTGATTTCACCTTCTCCCCCAAGGCTCAATGTTGGATAAGTCAAAACAAATTTTTTCCTACTCTTTCCCCTTTTCCACTGCCATTTCTGTTTCTGTGTCTTGCCTACGGGGTAGAGAAATGAACAGAAATTCTTGTGAATTTTTGCATTTTCGTAAGCAATAGAATTTGTGTTTGTGTTTAAGCTTGGGGGAACTGAAATCCCTTTTCTTTCCCTGCTTTTGTTCGTATATTTCAGCCACTATCCCTCTACACACACACACACACACACACACACACACACACACAGAGAGCAAGAGAAAGAGAGAGAGAGAGAGAGAGAGCAAGAGAGAGAGAGAGAGAGAGCAAGAGAGAGAGCGAGAGAGAGAGAGAGCAAGAGAGAGAGAGCGAGAGAGAGAGAGCAAGAGAAAGAGAGAGTGAGAGAGAGAGCAAGAGAGAGAGAGAGAGCGAGAGAGCAAGAGAGAGAGCGAGAGAGAGAGAGAGAGCGCGCCACTACCAAAAACGAAGATGAAATAAAGTAAAATATAAACCAAACAAAAAAACAAAGTCTGCATTTAAATGCTCTAAGTCAAATCAGGTGTCTTTTCCTTGTCTCTCTGTTCTGAAATTTGCCACAGAACAATTTCTGAGACTTAGTTTGTAAAGTTATTCTGCTTTTCATTTTTGCCTGACTTTGCTGGTCTAGATGTATGCTCTCTATTTAAAGACTCTTTTCCTTAGATCCCCAAGTTCTCTCACCCACTTTCTCTAATTTCTCTTTATCCTTGTTAACTCCTTCGATGTTATCAGAAGCCTCATATGGTGGCAAAGTCTTCTCACAGGGTCTTTGTTATCTTCAGTTTCACTCAGAAGTTTGTGTTTCTTTGAAAAGTCAAGCTCACGAATAGGTATTGCAACTTTAAACAGCCCCTTTTTTAGGAGGTAGGATAATTAATTCTAAAGGAAACAATGCATGTAATTGACATAACTTGCCACCTGTCCTACACTAATACCTCCTTTTAGCAACTGGCAAGGACCTGGATACATATGTGTTTTTTAAACCTACCTGGAAAAAATTTTAAATATCATTTGATGCTGGTAATTCAATATATTTAAAGTTGTGACTTCCAAGTTAAGGTGGAAAAAAACCAAAAAACAAAAAAAAATTGAAATGAGTATATAGATGAGTGAGGCAAATACATTCTTTATTTTTCTGCACAATTCTGGTCTCACAGCAGGTGGTATGATGGCGGTTAAAACCATTGGCTCTGTCAGTTTTGAATCCCAGTTCAGCCACTGAAGGACAAGTTATCAATTTTTTTTGTTTTGAAGTTTTGAGGGATAACTCAATACATAAAAAATACTTAGAAAAGCGCTGATAACAGAGTTAACCCTCAATCAACCCTCAGCAGCAGTAGTAGTATACATGGTTTATTTAATTCAAAATCCTTCATTTCTTTTGGCCTTAATCCGTGCAAATTCTACCTCATGGCCTTAATCTGTGCAACTTCATCTCTATTTGTTTACCAAACAACATCATGAAAATAAACAGTACTGAGATACTAAATGTTAAAAATTTCTATCTCTCACTTAAAAACTAATTTATTCATTTATTCATTCAAGAGACATTTATGTGTGTGTATGTGTCAGACCCTCTGCTGAACAGAAGAACTACAAGGGCAAGTCAGATACAGTTCCTGATAAAGAGCTAATAGTCCAGTATGTGAAACAGACAAGAATCAGATGAGACAGCTTTGCATGAAAAGTACCTGGATAGTTGGATACCTGGAGTACCTCCCAGAGCACCTGGGGAAACGAAGACCCCTGGAACTGGTGATCCTTAAACTGTCCTGAAGTTAGTCAGGGAAGGCGGTTAATCCTGGTAGAGGGAAAGAATAAGTGGTGAGCAAAGGGCAAAGGCACAGAGGCTGGAGAGAACTTAGGGGACTTGATGAACAATTATTTGGCATTGCTGGAGCATGACATGAGATGGAGTGGGAGTAGGAAAGACAAGGCAGGCAAGGACCAGGTCGTGATGGGTTAAGGAGCTTGCATTTGTTCCTTAGGCACTCGGGAGCCACTGAAGGGTTTCAAGCAAGGATATACTCCAGGAAGGTAGTTCTGATCGCAGTAGGGGGAATAGAATGGAGCTGGACAAGGCTGGAGTCAGGAAAATGAGTGAGAGCAGATTATGGCAATTGCAAATAACAGAAGATATTAAGGTATTAGTATTGTCAGGATTTAGTGGCAGATTGGATGAGAGAGTTTAGGGAAAGAAAGACATATCACAGGGTCTACCCAAATTGGGCTGCCTCCTTGCCCTGGTTCAGACTACAGTCATACAGAAATTTCAAGACTCTAAAAGACAAAGACTAGTAAAAAGATTTTGCTTCCTCTTCATATCCTATCAAATGCAATGCCATGTACTTCTAGATAATACACAAAGCTTTTATCTTTCTGCTCAAAGTAGAGTTCTTCAGTGGTCCAAATAGTCCTTGTCTCCCTACCTGGAAGAGACTTGTTTAGAGAAACAAGACCTACAGCTTACAGGGAAAACTGCCTTACTATTCCTGCAAAGGCAGGGAACATTCTATAGTTTAGTACTTTCCCCAGGGGAGAGAGAAGTTGGTAGTTTGAGGAAGCTATAGGGAAGAAGGCAGGTTGTTAAAGAATGGGGGAAAACTTGGACAGATGAAAGGGAGGATCTTATATTCTTATATAGAGGAAGACTTCGAAGAGAGAGAGAGAGAGAGAGAGAGAGAGCGAGCGAGAGAGAGCGCAATAGAAAGAATCCCTAGGTTGGGAAAGACCCAGAAAAGTTAGATGAAAATACTCAGAAAATTTGAGGAGTGGTGGATGGGGAGCAGGGGCAGAGGAGATACTATGAGGAAACTCATGTTGAGTGATCTTTGTCTTTCTAAAAAACTAAGTAAGGAGGTCTCAGAGTTGGGAGTGGGCTGTAGACTGCAGGGAAGTCTTTGAAATGACCACAATGAAGAATCGGATAAAGAGTCCATTAAAAATGGAAACAATGAATTCTCAATAGCACAGAAAACCCAAGTGGAGCTTAATTGAATAGCATTTCATTGTAGTGAAGTCAATCAGTGTTTAAGATCATGCATGTAGAGCATTCAGGAGAGTATTTGACACCACCACTACCACCTTTCCCGTATATCATCTCTAGCAATCTTTAGCCACAAGGAGTAGGAGTAGAGAAATCTGATACTGTGGTCTTCTTCAAGCCTAAGACTGGCTTGGATAGACATCATAGGGGGACAAAGGAATCAAGGAGAGTTTCCTTGGGGTCTTTTGGGGTATGGAAGAACGTAAAGCCAGAAGTGGATGATTGACTTCGAGTCAGGGTCAGGGGACTGGCAGTTACAATGAAGACAAAGAGCAGATTCAGTGAGAGGATGGTGAAAAGTGGGATTGTAGAACTGAGATCTTTGGAACTTTTGAGAGAATTGGGAAGTAGTTATAGCTAAACTTGCGAACAACTTCAGCGGAATAGAAATAAACGTTTTTAAAGAGTTGACAAGTCGAAGAACCCTGAGATCAGTATGTGAAGAAAATTAAAGGGATTGGTGGGGGGTGGGAAAACTAGAGACTGATATCAGGGGAAGAAGTAGAGAGAAAGGAAAACAGGGGTCAAGTTCTCAAAAAGATGGTATAAGAAGGTGATGTGAATTTTTCAATAGGGCGATATTGGTTTGGGAGAACAATTGATAAAAAAGGGCAGAGGGGAGCAAGGAGGATGTCCCCTTCCACTTCCCCCTCACAGCGAGTGGATGGAAGGTGGAGCCAGGACAAGAGTGTTATGGGGAAGGAGTCCATTTCGGTTATGATGAGGAAATAAATGAATATTCGAGAATAAGGCTAGGAATCATCTATTGTTCATAATAGAGCAGAAGCTGCACTGTACATGAAGAAAGGCTTGAGTGGTGAGGCCCCATCTCACCTCTTCTGGGAATAGGCGTTCCAGATCTTCTGAGTGGTGCAGTTTTGGGGAAGCCAGGCTGTGATCGAGTTCCGTTTCATATAATATATATATGAGGTGCCTGTGCAGAAGTAGTATTGTGCAATTTGAGATCTGATACCTTTTCTCGATGCTGATTATAGTGTATGAGTGAAACCATTTGACCTTGTTTTCCCAGTAGTTTACAATTTTTCCATATTTGATTCAGGTGCAGTAGAAAGGTTATGAATTCAAGGCTTACTCTCTCAATAGAAGTTAAGCAGCCCTAAAATTCCGCTGCATTTTTACTTAACCTGTCAGAGATACTTTTGAGCAGTTTGGCCATTTCCTTTACAACAGCTCTCGTTTCCTTGACCTTGAGAAGGACTTTTTCCCTAAACCAGTTCTGCAAATCCCTGAATTCATTGACGTCATCTGGTATGCCATGTCACCATTACAGTTCAGAGTAGAGGTGGAAACATGCTTTTTAAATCACTTTACAAGTGTTAGTGGGAAAAGAGCAAAAATACCGTCTGGAATGAGAGTGGAGGCAGAGAAGGTACTGGGTTAGCAGCACTGTGACCCCCTGCCGCCTTCGCATCAAGTACTCAACAGCAAGCCTCAGTAAAATTACAAGATCCAGCATGTCATTTCCCTGCAGGTGGCTTGAGACTAGCTGAAACCACAGATGTTAAGCCCTTAAATGCCAAGGGTCTACTCTAAGTATTACTTGGTAGAAGAAGTAAGTTGCTGATTGTTTTCTGCTCCGTTGAATGGAGTTTGATTCTACCCTTGTAATTTGCCTGAGGCTGATGGAAACAAAAACCTCAGCTTTTCTGATTTCTTTTCAACCTGCAGCAGTGACCTTTAAAAACAGATTTTTCTCTGTTTAACTGCTGAGCTTTTCCTGCTAAGCCTTGTTCACCCACTTCCTCTTTTACCTATAAGAATGGACACACACACACACACACACACACACACACACACATGTGCATGCACAGACATCATATTACATACACTGACAGGTTACTGGGCTCTTGCGTAAATGAATGACTTCTGAATGATACATCATCAAGTGCTGAAGATGCTGGACACATAGGAGGTTAAACGTCCTCCGGTCTTCCTAACAGACAAGAAAGAAATAAGTCCACATCCTGTTATAATGAGTATCTGCTATCTATCTATATCTATGTCTGTCTATAACTGAGTGAACAAATTCATATATAATTTTCTGCTGGTGTCCTTGATTCTTGCTGCCTAGAGAAGGTGGGTATATCAAATACTGTTTAATATGCTTGATGATAAGATGCTGATTTATTGGA
>NW_011888783.1:18833714-18845903 GCF_000151845.1 Pteropus vampyrus | reverse complement strand
ATTGTGCAATTTGAGATCTGATACCTTTTCTCGATGCTGATTATAGTGTATGAGTGAAACCATTTGACCTTGTTTTCCCAGTAGTTTACAATTTTTCCATATTTGATTCAGGTGCAGTAGAAAGGTTATGAATTCAAGGCTTACTCTCTCAATAGAAGTTAAGCAGCCCTAAAATTCCGCTGCATTTTTACTTAACCTGTCAGAGATACTTTTGAGCAGTTTGGCCATTTCCTTTACAACAGCTCTCGTTTCCTTGACCTTGAGAAGGACTTTTTCCCTAAACCAGTTCTGCAAATCCCTGAATTCATTGACGTCATCTGGTATGCCATGTCACCATTACAGTTCAGAGTAGAGGTGGAAACATGCTTTTTAAATCACTTTACAAGTGTTAGTGGGAAAAGAGCAAAAATACCGTCTGGAATGAGAGTGGAGGCAGAGAAGGTACTGGGTTAGCAGCACTGTGACCCCCTGCCGCCTTCGCATCAAGTACTCAACAGCAAGCCTCAGTAAAATTACAAGATCCAGCATGTCATTTCCCTGCAGGTGGCTTGAGACTAGCTGAAACCACAGATGTTAAGCCCTTAAATGCCAAGGGTCTACTCTAAGTATTACTTGGTAGAAGAAGTAAGTTGCTGATTGTTTTCTGCTCCGTTGAATGGAGTTTGATTCTACCCTTGTAATTTGCCTGAGGCTGATGGAAACAAAAACCTCAGCTTTTCTGATTTCTTTTCAACCTGCAGCAGTGACCTTTAAAAACAGATTTTTCTCTGTTTAACTGCTGAGCTTTTCCTGCTAAGCCTTGTTCACCCACTTCCTCTTTTACCTATAAGAATGGACACACACACACACACACACACACACACACACACATGTGCATGCACAGACATCATATTACATACACTGACAGGTTACTGGGCTCTTGCGTAAATGAATGACTTCTGAATGATACATCATCAAGTGCTGAAGATGCTGGACACATAGGAGGTTAAACGTCCTCCGGTCTTCCTAACAGACAAGAAAGAAATAAGTCCACATCCTGTTATAATGAGTATCTGCTATCTATCTATATCTATGTCTGTCTATAACTGAGTGAACAAACTCATATATAATTTTCTGCTGGTGTCCTTGATTCTTGCTGCCTAGAGAAGGTGGGTATATCAAATACTGTTTAATATGCTTGATGATAAGATGCTGATTTATTGGAATTCTGGCCAAAACCATGCTTAGATGAAAACAAAAACAAAATCAAAGATACTATAGTGGTTTCCACCCAAATAATTCTTCTATCTTTTTACTCTATATATTGTGATGTTTGATAGATATAAGCTTAAGTTCCAGGTCAAGACAGAGCTCATGTAGTTAAAGTTATCTAAGTGGCGTCTATCTCTACCCATAGTTGACTCTTGGTAGAATGGTGTCACACCTAGATGGTCTGCCATTGTTTTTGCACTGTAATTTTTCACATTAAACAAGGAATTCTTCAGCAAAAATTGATAATAGGTGCTATTCTCAAGTAAGGCACTAGATGGAGCATGTAAATTTAAAAGGAATTTAAGTTGGTCGTTGCTAGTGACATATTTAACTCAAGAAAATTTAAACCAAATTTATTTTGATTAATTTAAACTAAAAATAGACAAATATAAAACAATATAACACTTTTTGTAAGTATATGTCATCTAGGATAATATAAATATAAAGAGTTAAAAGTTGAAATAATTTTTTCTTTTCGAGAGACTATCTGAATCTCATAGCCAAAGCAGGGAAGTGAATCAGGCAGCAGTTTCAGAAGAGCATTAGTTGGGAAAGGGAGCGAGGGCTAGCAGATAGGTTTTCACTAGTTGAGAAAATGAAGTGGTCTTTATCAGAGTGGAAACACCTTGTATCTACATTAACTTCTAAATTGCCAGCTTCATTTGGGGAGCAGATAATTTTGAGGAATTTGATTGCCTGTTCACATGGGAAGAGGTCATGCATAGCTAATAACAGCAGATAAAACCTTTTAAAAGTTGTTTGTTGTTTATAAAATATTGTCAGAGGAAATTTTTGTGAGAACCCAGCTTAGATTTGAAGATAGCATCTGCATGATACCTGGAGGCTAAATCTGTGAGATAGATAGATTGACATACAGGCAGTCTGCAACAGAGTTCAAAAGATAACCATTTCTATCCTGGTGGCATTTCTTTGTATATGTTCATACTGAAACTCAACAACTTTCTACTAGAGTTTATTCATTTGTGATATTGCACATGAAGTTTTGTCAGTGCTTTCATTTTTAGTTGCCTATAAAAATGTCATCCAGCATGAAGCTTAGCATCCCTGCATGCTTTTCGGGCTGCCTTTAAGTCCAAGCCAGGAGTTACTGGAGTTTTTTTTAAAAAAGAATCCCTGGGAAGCTTACCATTGATTCAGTGTATCTTGAATTCTGATTTCCCCAATCTCCCTGCTACCATTTACTTCTCAAATTCCCATGCGTTCTGTCCAAGGTACTTAGTGGGGAGACAGAGAGGAGTGTTTACTCCACCCTGACGAGAACCAGAGCTGTGCATGAGTTTTTAAATTCCTGGTTTTCTTTGTCAAAAGATGTGTACAATAAACTCTAACACAGCCCTTTTCATACAGTTGAAAGCTAAAAGTTTAGGAAGGAGATAAATTAACTGAATTTAATATAACAAAGATTTAATAATTTATAAAAATGTGTTGCAATATTTTGTTTTATGATAAACTTAAAGATAAAAAAACGTTTAGGTTTTATGTGAGGAGGATTTGGCCCGAAATATGTACCCTCCTGCTGTTTTATTTAGCAAAGTGGTTAGCTAGAAGCAGGCAGCAGCTCTAAGTTTTAATTAAAAAAACATATTTCGAACCAATCTGATTTCTCTTTGACATCACTAATATGTTAGAACACAGATGAATAAACCGTTCTGTTTAATAATAAAAAGCGTTAGGTTATAAATTTGATTTTATTAAGTAAAATTTAGCTTCATCTACTTTGGACCTTTATATGAATTAGCAGCAAAATGGGTTCTAGCACTAGAGATGACTAATACCATGCTTCAAATACCCCTTCTTCAAATCTATCAGCGATGATGATTAGAAAATAACATTTAATGTAATAGGCAGGAAGAGAAAAAAGGTCAGTGTTTTCTTTGCCCATTTCCACTGTATTATAAACTCAAGACTCAATATGCAGAGCTGTTCAGTTTGATTCTTCCTTTTTTTCCCTACTTTGGTGAAATGCGTGTAGCAAGGGATAGAGTGTACATCAGGGCACCATGCCTCCTACATGATGCTTACAGGAAAACGTTCAGTAAAGCCAGCTTCTGGGACCTGGCAGGATAGAACTCTATCCTTTAAAGCTGTGATGATGGTGGACGTACAGGTGATAGGGAAGAACCATGCAATGATGCCTCTTTGCTGATAAATTTATAGTACCTGGGAGGACATTTCACATGTGATTTTGTTTAGTTAGTGGTGTTCTCTAGTGCAAATTATTGATTCCAAATTTTGACAAGGACAGAAGAATAGTACTTGGTATCTTTTTTCAACCCTTTTGCATTTTTGTATCTATTTGCTTGTATTTGCTTTCACAGCCACCTGTGTGACAGACCAATCGTGAATGTTCTATTTATAGATGAAGAAAACTAACATGCTGGTCGTTAAGGGATTTGCTGAGTGGCCCATACCACATTACTCACAAGCCTGGAACTAAGACCCAGAGCTCTTAACTTTTAGGCCAGTGCTCTCCCTATACCACATTGAGTAGTGATAAGCTTATGAAGGGAATTGTGGGAAGGCCTACTTTGACCTTGAATTAATTTTATACCTTAAAGAACTGTATTTTAGTATGCCAAAGGGGACTGGTGTTAATTGCCAACCGAGTTTTTTAAATGTCTGGTGAACACCCTCTCCCTCACCCCACCCCATCCCCCATCTCCAGCAAGAGAAAATCTCACATATATAAACAAGGGGATGAACATAACGATACTGCTTTGTTTCTAATAGCAAAAAATTGGAATCAGCCTAAATATTTATCAATATAGGACTGGGTAAATAAATTGGTACATATTTATATGATGTAATATTACCAAGTGATTAAAGTGACTGAAATACTTGAAATACTGATCTATCTCTCTATCAAGAGAAATCATAATGTTGAATGGAAAAAAAGCAAAATTTCAGAATGAAACCTACAGTATATCATTTTTACAATTAAACATACAGAATCCGTATATTGTTTATGGTACCTATATGTGTATGATCACTATTTAAAAATAGACTGGAGGGATACCCACAAAATGGTGGTTACTCAGGAAAGGGGATGAAACATGGGTCCCAAAGAGATTTCAAATAAATAAAATATAAGCATTTATCAATTCATTAGTATTTGCTACATTAGTCTCTGAAGTTTTCTGTAATTTTAAAAATTTCTCAAAAAGTTTGGGGTGGTACCGACGGATAGCCTGAGGGGACCTTAAGAGAGGTACCCCAATGAGAATCATATGCCTGACACTGAACAGAAAAAAATGTGAGAAAGTGCTGTGATTGGCATTTAAGAAAAGCAGATATAAGTAGTAGATGCACCCATGTGGTGATACGTCCCCTCTGCGGTAGAAACAGGCTTGAGCTCTGGAGCTCACCTTACCCCGGGGAGCCCTACAGGGACTGGGAGAGACCTTAGGAACCTGGACTGGACTTGCTCTTCCTGTCCCTGTCTCTGAAGTCTCTGAACATGTCATGCGATAAGACTGCAATGAGTCATTCTCATTGCCTATTTCCTGCTACAATATGTACTGTCTTAGTGCTAATATTCTCTGGATAAAGTTCTAGGCGTGAAAGGATGCACACCAGAAGACCTTATCATGTGGAAGATGCTGAAAAATACTGCCTTGAAGATGATTTGGTGAATCTAGAGGTCCTGGACGAGGTACTAAATATTTAGTAGACAATTCTCACTGATGACATTTGTTTCATGTAAATGGTCTGACCTTTCTGTTGTAGACCCTATTTTCCTAAATTACTTGAAAATTTAATGTTTATATAGCCTTGGTGAAGCTTAAGGAGCATTGGTTGCTGTGATATCCTGTGCTGTGTTCTTTCATGTTCCCCCAAATGTCCTAAATCATGAAGAGAAAGAATTTAGATTTTTTCAATAAAGCACCTTATGTTGTAGACTTAAATGTATCAGGTGAATATTATTTTCTGTTTAAAGAAGAGTACAATTTAACCCTTAAATTAAGATAGTTGTTTGTTCTTTGTAAAGAGGAGCTTCATTTAGGGAAATAGTGAAGTTAATATAGCTTGAATTCTAAATTTGAAAAGTGTGATAATCCTCATTTAAAATTTACATGTTTAATAGAGCTGTTAATTGCACTAGACCTGCTTCTCCTGCTTCTAACTCTGGAGACCCTTAACTGCAATACACGAATCACTAAAGTATAATATAAAAATGTTCAATTCTATATTCCCACCATATAAATTTTAAGCACAATGATTTGAGAACTGAAGTTACTATTTTGTCAGTACTTTATCAGTAGGAATGACCTACTAAGTCAAATTCTAATAGAACATCTTCATTGGTTGAGATAAGTTTTTCATAATATCAAGTAATACCTTTGCTGGATATTCAGTGTCTTTTAGCAAGCCCCAAGTGGACCTAATTCTTTCAGCATATTCCTATTTTTTTCTTCTTGCAAGGCAAATATCTGCATTTAGGATCATTAGTGTCAGTGTATGATTTAAATTGACTACTTTCATCTTTTAGAGAAAAATATTCTTGTAGAATAAGTTTATTTGTATTGTTAGAATCTCTCTCTTGATTAGAAATAATGTTTACTTTCAATGCCATTTATCCTATTCTTAGGATACAATTATTCGTCAGTTGCAGAAGCGTTATGTGGACTTGCTGATTTACACATATGTTGGAGACATCTTGATTGCCTTAAACCCCTTCCAGAATCTAAGCATATACTCTCCACAGGTAAGGGATGCTTTAAGAGCATGTTGCTTAATAAGAAATTAAAAATCACAAGGGAAAATGAAAAGAAGGGAAAAGTGAGAATAAAATTGTGCCACCCCAAACTGCAGATAATAATGCAACACAAATGGAATTCTTACATTTTGGGGGTAACTTTTTAAAGTAAGATATAGGAAGGAAAACTAATACTCATTTAGTGCTTACTACATGCCGTGATTGAGTTACCTTGTTTATTTCTCACAACCCTGTCAGAAAGGTACTAGTATTAAGCCTATTTAGCACATGAGGAGACAATATAGTGAAGTTCACTCCCTTGCATGAGTTAATGAAGGCAGCAAGTGAGGAACCAGGATTTGAAATCAGGACTATAGAATTGAGAACCTGAGCTCTACAGCCTTCCCAATGCTACAATTCCCTGACAAGTGACAAAGCCTTGGTTTCATGGGCAACAGGTATTAGAGCATTAGAAGATTCAGTGGAACATTAGAAGTGTCCCTTAAATTAATTATTTTATTCTTCAGTTTTCCAGACTTTATCATGGAGTGAAACGTGCCTCGAATCCCCCTCACATATTTGCATCAGCAGATGCTGCTTACCAATGCATGGTTACTTTCAGCAAAGACCAGGTAAGAAGTCACCTTCCTTTTCTACCAAGTCAGTATGTTCTGTCTTCCTCTGCACCTCTTAAGTCTTCCTGAAAACTTTCCATTCTGGTTTCTGCTACTAACCCAAGGAAATAGTAGCTTGGTGAACAGTAAGAGTAAAAAAAACCAGAGAAGCAGAAAAACGTGAAAACTCTTTTCAAATAACGTGAAACATTCACATCAAGAGCATTCATTTTCCCTGATTAAGTATAATAAGGATATATCCAATATGAATCTGAGAAATAGAGTAATACAAACCTGATTACATGGCAATGATTATAATAAAAACAGGACGTAGAATAAAAAATGAAATTGCATTCTATTAAGGTCTCAGAATTTTCATGGTCAAGTCCTTTTTATGTGAAATACTGATCATAGGTTGACAATGGTCATGCACCACACTGTTTAGTTGCTGAGAAATTGTGATGGATTGGGTAAAGACTGAACAAATCTACTTAGTGCTCAATTAAAACACAAAGCTGACCTATGTGTTTTAACTTTCTGGACTTCCAGTTCACGGTGGTGGCATATCCAACCTTTGACCCTTCCTTTACTTTTAATATATATGTTTTCCTTTGTGTCTGTATTCTGTTTAAAATAGGAAGAATCTGTCTATGGCTATGCCACCCTGAACGTGCCCAATCTTGTCTGATCTCAGAAGCTAAGCAGGGTCGGGCCTGCTTAGTACTTGGATGGGAGACCACCTAGGAATACCAGGTGCTGTAGGCATTAAAACAAAACAAAACAAAACAAAAACAAAAACAAAACCTGTTAAAGTAGAAAGAGTCTAATCTGGTAGGAAGTTTTATGAGAGAATTATTGTGTGTGTATTTCCTGAGACTGTGAAATCCCTGCTTTCGGTGTGTTGAGGAATAGATAAAATTATAACAGCGCAACTTACAAAATGAAGTACATAGAATCACTATAGATTAGAAACTTGGCTTCTCCAAATTCTTACCTTTCTCGGAGACTTGTGAAGTATCTATATAGTTCATAGAGAACAAGTAAATGAAAAGAGATATATGTGTTTCTCAAGTTCAGAAATTGCCCTACCATGTTGTTGTTTTTCTAACACCACTTCTGATACTAAATATTGTATCTTTTCCAACTCCAACCCATTCTCCAATTCTTCAACGCCAACTGGATGTCCAACGACTCAATTCCATTCAATTCTGACACTAACTACCAAGAGTTAACACAGACCTCACAGGTTCAGGTTTCAGTCCCACAAGACTGTCCCCACTTCAGACGCCAGCTGCAAATGAGGCAACTAGGTTACCCACACTTCTGCCTGGCTGACTACAAATTCAGGAATTCCCACAACCCCCTTCAGGTTTGATAATTCACTAGAATGACTTGCAGAACTCAGGAAAACACTTGACTTACATTTACTGGTTTATTGTAAAGAATACAATTCAGGAACAACCAAATAGAAGAAATTCAGAGGGCAAGATGTAGGGAGGGGGTGGGCAAAGTTTTCATGCCTTCGTGCCCCTCTCCCAGCACCCACACATGTTCGTACCAGAAGCTCTCTGAATCTTGTTGTTCAAAAGTTTTTATGACTGAGCCAATCTCTAGCCCCTCTTCCTTTCCCAGAAGTTGGGATGACGAGGCTGAAAATTCCCACCCTCTAATTATGGGTTTGGTCTTTCTTGTGACCAGACCCCTCCTGAAGCTGTCTTGGGCTCCATCTTGAACCACTTGGTTCAAGTGGTTAGCAGTTAGGTTTTATAGAAAGGGATTTGTTTGTGAATAACAGAAGATGTTTCTATCACTCCTATATCATTCAGGAAATTGAGGGCTTTAGGAGCTCTGTGCCAGGAACCAGAGATAAATACCAAATTGTTTTTATTATACTGTACCCACTAATCTCCTTTATTCATAAAGAGCTTCTAGAAATGAATGATAAAAAGGTCAAGTACAAAAAAGAATAGGTAAAGAATATGGACTTGTCATGAGAAAAGAAAATGTGAATGACTTTAAACATATATGAAGTAATGCCTAACCTCACTCATAATACAAGAAATGAAAAATTAAAACTACACTGAGATATCATTTTTTGCCTATCAGATTGGCAAAAATCCAACAGTCTCTGGTAGAGCTATGGGAGAACAGGCACTTTCATAGACTGGTACAGTCCTTAGGAAGGCAACTTGGTGCTATCTATCAATTATACAAATGTATATACCTTTCGATGCAACAACCTCGTTTCTAGGAATTTATTCTACAGATGAACCTACACATAAATACAACTACCTTTGACAGAGTTATTTATTGCAATATTGTTTGTAATAACGAAAGGAAAAAAACTCAAGTGTCTATCCTTATAGGACTGGTTAAATAGGTGATGGTACATCTATGCATTGAAGAAGTTATTGATGTACTGAAAAGGAAAGATTCCTAAGGTATATTGCTGAGTGAAAAATTAAGGTGCACAGCGGTGGATGTTATGTGATAGCTGAACACACAGGGTGTTTACTGTGTTATGAATTTCTCACCAACACTCCATTTTCTGTGTCAGTGCATTGTCATCAGCGGAGAAAGTGGCTCTGGGAAGACAGAAAGCGCCCACCTGATTGTTCAGCATTTGACTTTCTTGGGAAAGGTATTGATTCCTGTATTATGTATTGTGGCTAGAAGTTTCTGCAGACTAACTGCATAAATGCACAAATGATGAAAATACATTTTTTTAATGGTTATATAAAAACATTCCACCTTTATTATGCTTGCCTCCTGATAGCCAGGCCTCATAAGATGTCAGCATGCTATCTTTCTTTCACGTAGTGAGGAAAATAATGCCAGCATGAATTTACCAGATTATTGTCAATTAATTTTGTATGCTTTTAATATAATGTAAACATTTAGCCATTAACTAGTAAAAGTTGTTAAACATTAGGAACAGGGGCAGGGAGAGCCACTAAAGTGGTTAAAGAATTGGAAAATAGAAATCTTTGGGCAAAAGTTGAGAGAAATAAAAATTTTCAGCTTGGTGATATGGACATTGAAGGAATGACTTAAAAAATGGTCTACCAGTTACTTATACTCAGAATTAGTGTATTATGAGACTAAGAAAGATTTTAAGAAATATTTTTTCAGAACAGGTTTATGAATATTATAATGAATAACTGAGAAAAGTTATGGGCTCTCTCTATTTAAAATTCTTTCTAATGGTTTAGGCATTTTATCTGTCAAAGATCTTATGTGAAGTGCGTCTGGACTTAAAAACATCTGATGCCTATGCATGGGGGAGTTGCTCATCTGAGAACACAATGCTGGTGGTTGATGCTAATTCCCCCAAATGCAATTCTTCCCAAAAGGATAATGTGAATTCTGCGGGCAGGGAGGGGTGCCTGGTAAATTTGCTGAATTAATGTTTCCGGAGGCTACTTGTAACTGTTCTGTGTTTGGCACAGGCCAATAATCAGACCTTGAGAGAAAAAATCCTGCAAGTCAACTCCCTGGTGGAAGCCTTTGGAAATGCATGCACTGCCATCAATGACAATTCCAGCCGTTTTGGAAAGTATCTGGAAATGATGTTTACACCAACTGGAGCTGTGATGGGAGCAAGAATCTCTGAATATCTCCTTGAAAAGTCCAGAGTTATAAAACAGGCAGTGTAGGTACACTATTTGATCACTGTGGTTTTGCTCAGCAATATAGAGGTTTTGGGAATTCTAATTGCTCCATTTTTATACTGTTTTTAGCATCTCGATAGATAGGTTGGTTCCCCTCAGCCCCCCCAGGAGCAATAAATTATTTAAGTAAAAGATAAGTTGTGATTTCTAACCTAAAAGATGTCTGCAAGCAGAGTACAAACAGCTGTGGTGGGAGTACTTTGGGATAGTCATGCCTGTTTTTCCTGAGTTGGTTATATCAGATAGAATTTAACAGCATTGCAGATACTTAAAAAAAAAGAAAGAAAGAAAGAAAGAAATCATTAGATCCCTTAAAATTAAACTTGTCTATGAAAAAAAAAAAGCACTGAGATTATTCTACATGTTAATTTTTCCCCTAGACTGAAAGAGGAAAAAAATATTTTGTTTTAAGAAGAGCAGTATAGCAATAGTGATCAGTGGCATGGACTGCTCTGGGTTTAAGTGTTGGCTCTGACATTGCTTGTATGACCTTGGGTCTGTCAGTTAACCTCTCTGTGCCTCATCTGTGAAATGGAGATGCTCTTAGAGCCTACCTCATGGGTTTGTTGTGAGGATTAATGAGTTTATTTACATGAAATTCCTTTGAAAGGTGCCTAGTATAGTATACATTTATCAGATAGTTGACCAGTCTTCCTACTGTTATTACTATTGCAGGACACCAGACTTCCTCCTTCCTCAGGAATATGGCTCCATTCATGTGTTATTCCATAATTATCTATTGAATTCTTGCTGTATATCAGTGCTGTACTCCCTTCTGGGGTCGCTAGAGTAAAAAATAGAAAAGGTCCCAGTATTCATGGAACTTGGAGTGGGTGGTGGATAGGGGAGGCGTCAGAAAGGATCACAAACATTAAACAAAAAAATAAACATAAATGCAGAACAACTGTGACAAGTACCAGGAAGCAATGTAAGGTGCTATGAAGGTAAAACAGGAAAAGGAAGGGCACATAATCTAGTCCAGGAAGAAAGGGGCTTCTGATGTATGAGATATTTAGCCTGAGGTCTGAGGATCACCCGGTGTTAGCCAATGAGGGAAGGAAGAAGCGGGGAGGGAGAGGGGTCAAAGATAAGACTGAGACCAGATCATGCAGGGCTCTAGACCCAGGCTGAGGAACCTTATTCTAAAGACTCTTACTCTTTAGAACCTTACTCTAAAGGCAATAGGAAGCCATTTCACGTTTTTAAGAAGAGGAATCACAAAACTCAACTTGCACTTGAAAATGATTGTTCTGGCTTCAGTGAGGTGAATGAATTAGAGGAGAAAAGTATTATGTTGAGACTGTTAGGATGCTGTTGTCAAATCCATGTGAGAGATTGTTTGCCAAGACTAAGGTGGTAGCGGTAGAGATGAAGATAGACAGGATTTGACAAGTCTGAGAGATATTGTACAAGTAGAATCCACAGGACTTGCTCTGGGTTAAGAATCCAAGCGTCTTCTTCTATCATATACTTTCAGTTGTCTCACAAAATAGGGACTGACATGAAGAAATTAAACAAATGAACAAAAGGATAATCAGTTTAGCTTCTCTGTGGTTTCTTGATTAATTTTTATGAGGTTCCCCTGTTTCTTTCTCCCCAAATTAGGGTGATTTTAAGGTTGAAAGAGATATCTCTGATAGAATGGAAACTGCAGTTTTCTGTGTTCAAATGTAAAATGGTCTTTTACAAAGATAATTGAGAGTTTTAATCACAGTTTTGTCACTTATTGTATGTTATTTATTAATATAAATATCCTTGTACCTTACTTTCCTCATATGCAAAAAGGACTCATTAAAGCTGACCTCATAGAGCTATTATGAGAATTAAATGAGATGATATGTAATATACCAAATATAAATCTAAAACATAAGTAATAAATAATTTTTTAAAATTTATTTAATTTTAATTAGTTTCAAGTATACAGTACATTGGTTAG
>NW_011888783.1:18814290-18833664 GCF_000151845.1 Pteropus vampyrus | reverse complement strand
ACCAGTCTTCCTACTGTTATTACTATTGCAGGACACCAGACTTCCTCCTTCCTCAGGAATATGGCTCCATTCATGTGTTATTCCATAATTATCTATTGAATTCTTGCTGTATATCAGTGCTGTACTCCCTTCTGGGGTCGCTAGAGTAAAAAATAGAAAAGGTCCCAGTATTCATGGAACTTGGAGTGGGTGGTGGATAGGGGAGGCGTCAGAAAGGATCACAAACATTAAACAAAAAAATAAACATAAATGCAGAACAACTGTGACAAGTACCAGGAAGCAATGTAAGGTGCTATGAAGGTAAAACAGGAAAAGGAAGGGCACATAATCTAGTCCAGGAAGAAAGGGGCTTCTGATGTATGAGATATTTAGCCTGAGGTCTGAGGATCACCCGGTGTTAGCCAATGAGGGAAGGAAGAAGCGGGGAGGGAGAGGGGTCAAAGATAAGACTGAGACCAGATCATGCAGGGCTCTAGACCCAGGCTGAGGAACCTTATTCTAAAGACTCTTACTCTTTAGAACCTTACTCTAAAGGCAATAGGAAGCCATTTCACGTTTTTAAGAAGAGGAATCACAAAACTCAACTTGCACTTGAAAATGATTGTTCTGGCTTCAGTGAGGTGAATGAATTAGAGGAGAAAAGTATTATGTTGAGACTGTTAGGATGCTGTTGTCAAATCCATGTGAGAGATTGTTTGCCAAGACTAAGGTGGTAGCGGTAGAGATGAAGATAGACAGGATTTGACAAGTCTGAGAGATATTGTACAAGTAGAATCCACAGGACTTGCTCTGGGTTAAGAATCCAAGCGTCTTCTTCTATCATATACTTTCAGTTGTCTCACAAAATAGGGACTGACATGAAGAAATTAAACAAATGAACAAAAGGATAATCAGTTTAGCTTCTCTGTGGTTTCTTGATTAATTTTTATGAGGTTCCCCTGTTTCTTTCTCCCCAAATTAGGGTGATTTTAAGGTTGAAAGAGATATCTCTGATAGAATGGAAACTGCAGTTTTCTGTGTTCAAATGTAAAATGGTCTTTTACAAAGATAATTGAGAGTTTTAATCACAGTTTTGTCACTTATTGTATGTTATTTATTAATATAAATATCCTTGTACCTTACTTTCCTCATATGCAAAAAGGACTCATTAAAGCTGACCTCATAGAGCTATTATGAGAATTAAATGAGATGATATGTAATATACCAAATATAAATCTAAAACATAAGTAATAAATAATTTTTTAAAATTTATTTAATTTTAATTAGTTTCAAGTATACAGTACATTGGTTAGACATTTATATAGTTTATAAAATGATCCCCCTAATTGCCCTCTCTCTCATTTGGTTTTCCACCTAGCCAATATATTAATGCTAACTGCATTCCCTATGCTGCCATAATTTATTATTATTAAATTTAATCAATATGATAGCACTGATAGACTGAACGCATTGGATGAGAAGATGGAACCTCTGCAAGTCCTGTTCATCCAACCTTTCTGGTTCTGTCCTCTTGCGGCACAAAATAAGAGTCCCCTTCTTGATACCCTGTGGGTGAATGAGGTCATGTGACCAACTCTAGCAAGTGGGCACTTAATGGAAAGACCCTCCAGAGTGCTGACAAAGTGCAGGAAGGTAGCTGTTCCATCATCCTGGGCCCATGAGTGACAACGATGAGCACATCTTCCCCCCACCACCCCTCTACTGGTTCTCAGTGGATGTATTCTGAGCAAGAAGTAAGTCTTTGTTGAGTTAAGCCGCTAAGATCTTGGGATATTTGTTTTTGTTACAAAACCAAGCCAATCCGAATAGCTACAGGGATGAAAATCAAGTTGAAATTGTACTAGGAATGGATGATAGTAGGCAAAGCTCAGAAGAATTGAGATATCTGTAAAACAAAAACAAACAACAAACAAAAACTATAGGAAGCTAAGACCAAAATGGGTAAGCCAAAACCTGCACATTTACCGGAGGTTAAGGAACAAGTGACATTCATACCAGGCATACCGGTTCATAAAGCCTTGTAAGGGTTTTCCTGTCTCAGTGACTGGTGCCACCATCACCAGATGCTCAAGTTAGAAATCTGGGAGGCAGACTCCAGGTCCCTTTCCCTCCCTACCCTCATTCATTCTATCAGGATGTTCTTTTAGTCATTCATCCAAAATATATCTTTAGGTTTACTCTTGTTCTCTATCGTCACTGTCTAAGCCACTCGCTCTTTCACCTAGACCTCCTAATTAGTCTCCCCGCATCTATGTTGGTACTTCTTACAACCTAGTCTTCATCCTTCAACTAGATGTAATTTTTTCAACACAAATCTACTCATGTCACACATTTAAAGTGCACTCTGGCTCTAGTTTAAAACGCTTCAAAGATTTCTAATTGCTTAATCAACAAAATCTGCATTCTTTCCTAATAAGTCCTGGTGTGGGCTGGCCCTGCCTACCTGCCCACCTCCTTCTCAGTAGCATTCTTTTGGTTCTACATGAGTATTTCATTCAGAGCCTTTGTGTATGTTCTGCTCCCTCTCTTTGGAATGCTTTCCCCTTCTCTCTGTAGCTCCTTCCGGCCCCTCTTTATACTTCATTGTTTGACTTAGTGTTATTTCCTCAGAGAGGTCTTTCCCTGACTTGACACAAGTAGCCTTTAACCCCCAATGTTGTTCTTCATCTCAGCTCCTTGTTTGTTTCTTTCAAAGTCCTCATCACAAGATTCCTTATTTATTCACCTAACTCCATCACTAGAAGGGAAGCTCCAGAGCCCATGAATCCTCTGAGTCCTGTATCCCTTGCATCTGGCACAGTGCCTGCCATGACTGGCACTCAATACATTTGTAAGTTGAGTGAACAAATGAGTGAGGAATGACAAGTGAGGGCATCTATAATATGGGGCAGGAATAAGAATAAACCAGAAGACCTTCGACAGGATAAACAATCACAGGAAGACTAGGATATCCAGGAGAAGCCAAAGAAAAGAGCGGGGCTCATGTCACAAATAGGGGCAAGGAATAGAAGGAAGACAAGATTTCTTTCCATAGAGCTAAGTTGGCCAAGGTGAGGATTTGCCAGAATTCTGGGGCATTGAAAGAAGAAACCATTTTCCTCTAGAGGAAAGAAGGGGATCCAGAGCAGGGCTTTTCAAACTGCCTTTCCTGACAGACTACTTTTTAAAAAAACATTAATTCACAATCCCTTGTGAACTGATACCTTTGTAAAGCATAATTGAAATGAATTATCAGAGAAATTTTCATACTCTTAGATGTCATGGCAATGTCACTTGCTACAAAATGTCTAGACATGTACTTCCCAGGTCCTTGTCTTATAAGCTGACAACAGTCCATAGAGTACACTTAGAGGTGGCACCTATCTGAAAGCACCCTGGCCAGGGTGGCCTAAAAGAGGGTGGACAGCAGGAGGCAAGGAGGGCAGATGCATGCTATTTTGAAAGACTACAAATTTGAGAGTCTCAGTTTAGGAGCAGTTCCACTCCCTAATTTGCTGTGCAACTGGTGAGCCACTTCCTGTCGGAGCCTCCAGTAAAGTAGTGAGTTTGGCTGATCTCTCTTAGCTGTATACCACTGATTCTGAAGCAACATGGGCTACAAACAGAAGGCATGTGGCACAGATGCACAGTCATTTGGGCTGGAATAAAAAGATCTTTAAACATGTGTAAACTGAGCTGTTATCTAGAGAATGTTCCATTCTCTAAAACTTCCTCCTGTATAGAGTAAACATAAGTATGTTTAATAATGTGACATTGTGGCTTCCTTTCCAACTTGGGCCCAGCAGAATGGCTCCTGCAAAGCAGGGTGGTGAGAAGAAGGGCCGTTCTGCCACCAACAAGGTAGTGAGCAGAGAATGCATCATCAGCATTCACAAGCAAATCCATGAAGTGTGTTTCAAGAAGCATGCCCCTCGGGCACTCAAAGAGATCCAGAAATTTGCAATGAAGGAGGTGGGAACTCCAGATGTGCGTATTGACACCAGACTCAACAAAACTCTCTGGGCCAAAGGAACAAGGAATGTCCCATACAGTATCTGGGCACGGTTGTCCAGAAAACGTAATGAGAATGAAGATTCACCAAACAAGCTCTCTGCGTTGGTTACCTGCATTCCTGTCAACACTTTCAAAAATCTACAAACAGTTAATGTGGATGAGAAGTAACCGCTGATTGTTAAATAAAGCTATAAAACTGCAAAAAATAAAAATAAAAATAATGATACTGTGACACTGTGACAATTACTATACTAATCCTATCACTATTACTATTCTGTAATTGGGATGTAGCGTATTTAATTGCCTGAAGATTCATATTTGCTATAGAATGATATATTGCACAGAAAGGAAATGGTGTAAATTACTTGGAGTGTGGAAGACCAGAATATGTTATTAATAACGTCCCCTTTTTTTTTCCAGGGGAGAGAAAAATTTTCACATATTTTACTATATTTATGCTGGTCTTTATTACCAAAAGAAACTTTCTGAGTTCAGACTTCCTGAGGAAAAACCTCCTAGGTAAGTGTCAGGGATTTTCGTTGTTAATTTTTAATGACTGCATAACTAGTGGTTGACAAAACTTGGATATAAATGGAGCTGTTTTACTAACTGAACATTCACAGTCTCTTTAGCTGAAATACCCAGGATGAGACAGCAGAGACTACATCTCACCATTTGCATTTTCTAGAAAGTTCAGAACTCACCTGCAGCCATTTTACTAAGCTGCGTGCACCATTATTCCACCATAGTATTAGACTGTAAGGGAATGTCCTTGCAAAAAAGGGGCCCAGTGGTGCCTGGTATTTGGGGTGCCGTTTGCCCAGTCAACACTCATGCTGTTGGTCATATTCCATTTAGGTACATAGCTGGTGAAACTGGAAGGGTGATGCATGACATAACTTCCAAGGAGTCTTACAGAAGACAATTTGAAGCAATTCAGCACTGTTTCAGGATTATAGGGTTCACTGACAAGGTAAGTGATTGTCAAGAGAGAAAAAAACTCAAATGTTAATATTCTTGGATCAATGTGAGCGAAGACTTGAGTGTTCTAAGTTGGGGCAGGATACTTACTTTTCATTTGCCACGCTGGTCATGTTATAAGGTCTCACTGCTCGAAGCGTGCCTAGAGGACCAGAAACATTGTTATCAACCAAGAGCTTGTTAGACATGCAGACTCTCAGGTCCAAGGACAGCTGAATCAGAATCTGCTTTTTAACAAGATATGCAGGTGAACATGAAAGTAGAAGTACTGTTGCAAGTATCATGTGCCCGTGAATTGTCATTAATTCATTACAGCTGCAATAACAAACACCTAAGTAATACTGCCCTTTTCTGAGTTGGGGTCGTTCCAACCATTAAAGTGAATTATGTAATAGGAGTACAAGAATATGTAGGTTACATCCAAACCACAGAAATATATTTATGCAAGTAGTTCCTTGAGAACCAAGACGAATTAATTTAAACCTTTTCAACTTTTCTTGCAGTCACTTCCTTCTCCATGGTACACAGTTGTACATTATTAACTTTGGCTCTAAGTACTGTACTACTCTTATCATACTAGATGCAGACTGTCTCTATTAAATATATGCCAGGGGTGACAGAAAATATTTATAACTCTAGGCTCTCAAATATTATTCTGTGATACATTTATGTCATAGTTTCTGGGCTTCATGCCATCAATTTTGCAAAATATACAGATTCTTTTGCTTTTTCAACAAAGGAGGTGAATGATTAGGAGGTAGGTGAGAGTGTTAAATCTTAAGGGATTAGATTACAAAATGTTTGAGTCACCCTGGGACTGCCACTCTGGATAAAGAATTGCTTCTGTAATCCAATGAGTTTGGCTAGCCCTTCCCTCTCCAGCATGGTTGATTTTAGTTATAATAATACCTTTCTTCTTTCTAGTCAGCTGTTAATTTTCTCCGTCACCCTTACATAGGCTTTAAACTGACAGAGAGTGGAAATTCCCAAAGCTCAGATAAAAATAGAAATATATTTCCCTTGGCTCCTTAGAGGAGAGCGATTAAACAGGTTCCAGCATTGTTAAAGAACCTTTATGGTTATTAATTTATAGAGTTGATTGTTATCAAAGACGTGTGGTAGAGCTGGCAGTAGAGCCACTGAAAGTCATCTGGGTCATGTCAGTGTTTAGGGACATATTTTCTGAAAAGGGTGCAGGAACAATAGAGAAGCCAGCCAAAGAGTTAATAATATTTTGCTTTCATTGAGTACAGGGATGGTTATAGAATACTGTGAAGAGATTGGCCCTAGTTCTAAATGCAAGTATGTAATGGTACTGTTCTAATAATAGAAATGTACTACAAATAATAATAAAACAGAGGCTATTTTAAGATAAAGTTATAAACAAAGAAATTAAATATGCTATGTGTTCTTAAAGTAAGCCATCCTAACCCCTATGGGGAAAGAAAAAGGTAAAGTAGAAATGAATGAATGACTGCATGAATAAATATGAAGAGAAAGAGATATAAAAGGTGATAATCATTCATAATTTGTGGCTGGTCTAAATGAATAACTGGAATATAATTCTATGTATATGTGTGTATGTTCACCATGTCCCATATTAATTTACACTGGAAATAAACCAACCTATATCAGTTAGCAACCTTGGAAATAGAAGGAAGAGGCTGGATCTGACCTATTTGACCTGAAATCCTTTGGTTACATTTTGTCTGTATCTCTGTAGACAGCGTGTTTTGCTGAATTAACTCAGTTCACTCTATGTTTATAAATGCAAAGTAGTTTGACTAAATTCAGAAAGATTTAGTTGAATGTACTAAGGCAGCAGATCCCAAATAGCTGGTGTAACAGGACTTTTTCTTAAGTTGTTCTGAGGGGCATTTCTAGACTGAGTTTAAATGAACTGGTTAATTTCATAAAATTATGGTCCCTGATCTTTCTTATAATGTCACTAGTTCCCTGCAGGAATCCCTTCAGTTTTTTCCCAACGTTATAGCAAAATTATGAGTAGCAAACCTTAGTGGGGGCTCAGGAGTATAGATTTTAATTCTGAGACACCAGCCAAATGTGTCTGAGAGAACACTTGACCCTGAGTTTATTATAAAGAAAATTCCTTCATAGAAGGAGTCTTTCAATAATAATAACGGTTCCTTGTGGGGCTTGGGGCGTTATACCTAAAACCCTATTATAAATATCAGTGCTGTGCTCTCTTCGGCAGCACATATAATAATAAATATTGGTGCCTTTCGACTCGTATTTTTTGAGTCAAACCATACTATTTTTGTTAAATATTATGCTTTTATTGCTGGTATATGGATTATCATAACATATTAAATAGAGTTTGAAATGGGTTTATATTTAATGCTACATGAAAACTTTATTAGAAGATTATTTATGTGATGGTCAAGATTGGACATTGACAGCAGATCCCTTGATGAAGAAGTTAGGTAGAAGGCTTTGAAATTAGGACAATTTTTCTCTCTTTCTTCAAAATTGATTATGAATAGGGAGAGTACTGCTGAAGAAAGAGTGAGGGTTATATGTTAAAATGTAGATTGGGAGCCTTAGAATTTCTAATGTCTTAATGACAGACAGACAAAATGATTTACAATTGACTTTTTAAAACAATTTTACTGATGCATGATTGACATATCAAAAAAAATTTTTTTTAAACCAGACATTAACTTAAGATGCAAACATCGTAAGCCTATGAAAAGAGAACTAAGTAAAGGCATTGGAATAGAGCCCGTAAAGGAGAAGGACCTTCAGCCTACTGCAGTGCTTAGGGCAGAACTGGTGAAAAACTAGAGACTTAAAAAGAGAAGTAAGGTAAAGAGGGACTGAGAGGTAAAATTTCCAGGGAGGTACTAGAGAAATAACTACCTTGAGATATCAGTGAACCAGTCTGGGGCAATTTCCTTAAATCAGCTCCAGGCTAACCAAGAAAACCAAAGTTCTCAACTTTCCACTTAGCCTCAACTTTACTGAGAGAATATTTACATCAGTGAAAGAAGTATCTTCTAGGAAAAAAGAGAGAGACAGAGAGAGAGAGGGAGAGAGAGAGAGAGAGAGAGCGAGCGTGAGAGCGAGAGCGAGAGCGAGAGTGAGAGCGAGAGCGAGAGCGAGAGTGAGAGCGAGCATGCATCGTGCATGGAGTTTTGGTGGAGAAATACTCTTTCTTCCCCAATTCATATGAATTCATACTCATCATCAATGAATTGGGAAACCCAGCTTAAGGAGTTTTAGTCTTCTTGATAGTTTTCCCTGTCCTAAATAAGATGATTCCATTTTATCATATAGAAGGCTCAAAACTGATAAGAAATAAAAAGATAAAGCAGCATAGCAAGATTCTGTAGGAAAGGCAAGGTTGCCAGAAAAGGCTCTGTAGCTGGAAATGAGGCAAGAAAAAAATGAGCAAGGCGAGGAAGGTGAAAAATCCTTCCCAGGCTGGCTGTGGGGGAGAAGAGACATTTGATTAAGAAATGCTGGGGTGGGAGGAGTAATTCCACAGATGAACATACTACTGACTGAACTCTACCATGACTGTATATGGCTAATATTTTGACCTGAACACAGGAGTGGATGTAGGTTCTTAGACCAGAAAGGAGGAACTAACCAACCTAAGGGTGGGACTAAAGGAGTCAAGTAGAATAGCCCGGAAATGTAGCATAGGGATGGATACCCTTCAGGCTAATACCTCAGTGATTAAGTAAACTTAGTTACCCCTTCTTAAGATCCCTTCTCTGGAAGGAGACCCAGCCTACCATTAACCTCAGTCATTCACACAGTTTTTGCTGAAGGTCATGGGTAGTTTTCCTCTTTAAGAGAGGAAATGTCTGAGCATTGTGCTGAAGAGGATAGAGCCAGAGAAGCAACTGAGCAAAATTCACCATTTCCTTCCAAGATGATCACCCCAGTGATGACATGCCTGGAAGCCTTATTTTGGAAGGTTTCATGGCTTGTATTGTCATTCATGGTGTGTGTGTATGTGTGTGTGTGTGTGTGTGTGTGTGTGTGTGTGTGTGTGTGTGTGTGTTTTAATTAGAGGAAATACATTTTTTCTAACAATACTGAGAGTTTTAGATAACCTCTTGAGATAACTAGATATAGAAATAACAAATATAGAACTCACCAATGTCTCTGGGGCTTGCCTCTCTGGGGAGCTGCTCTGTTTGCATTCTGCAAGCCTCATAGGATATTGATCAAGGTAATGAGGTGCTGTCATGTTAAACCTAGGCCAGTCTCAGAAAACTCATTTGGTAGGTGTTCTCCTTAACCACTCTTAAGTTGTGTGATTAAAACAGTGATTCTTGACGTCAGAAACATGACATCCTACCTTTGATTTAGAAGTTTGAAGAACAATATTTATCTGTAGTAGAAACCCAGTTTAAATCCTCATTTGTCTTTGTAGCATTATCGGGAACCCAGCAGATGTCACTATTACAGTCTATGTTCAGGTTTTTGGCTTTACTGAGTAATGTTTACAGGAAGGCTCAATTTGGGGACAATGCTTTATCAATGGTCTACTGACAGTTTCTATTAGTTTACTGCTATGCATGGTGCTAAATCAAGTTTCCCGCCTCAATATTCTTGGCGAAGTACTGTTCTCTATCTATAAGCATAAGGTGAAGAAATTTCCTGGCAATATATTTTATTCTATCACCTACAGGAAATGCAAGTGTTTAAATAAATAAACACACCCTTTTAAAAAACCATTTATGCTACTGATGTATTCAACTTCAATATAAAAGTAGGGCTTAAGTTCATCTGAACTGTTTTTACTCACAACACTTCTGACACCAAATGTGTGGAGTTTATTTCTCACACCAACCAATTTTCCAACAATTCAATTAAACTCTGACAGTGTCTACCTGGAGTTATCATCAGATCCCTCAGCCCCACAAGATGGCCTCACTTCAAACACCAATCACAAGTCCTGGAGTTTTCCTACTTTTAACCGGCTGGTTTTAAACTTGGACTTCCCAAGACCCCTCCTTGGGTTCAGTAATTTGCTAGAAGGACTCATAGAACTCAGGAAAACAGTTTACTTAATTCTTACTGGTTTACTGTCAAGGATACAACTCAAGAACAGCTGAATGGAAGAGAAGCGTAGAGCAAGGTATTGGGAGAGGGGGCACCACTTCTTCTCACCGCCTTCTTGTGTTCTGAACCTCATTAATTAGGGGTTTTAATGGAGGGTTCATTACATAGGCATGACTGATTAAATCATTGCCTGTTGATGATTAACTCCATCTCCAGCCCTTCTCCCTTCCCTGGAGGTCCAGGGTTTGGCTAAAAGTTCCAACCCTTTAATCAAATGGTTGTTTTCTCTGGAAACCAGCTCCAACCTTCCAAGAGCCACTTCATTAGCGCCAACACATCTGTGGTTGAAAAGGGCTTAAGAATAACAAAGGACACCCCTCTCATCCCCATCACTTGGAAAAATTCCAAGGCTTTTCAAAGTTCTTGTGCCAGAAATCTGTGTGAAGACCAAATACATATTTCTTATTATATTACAGTGTCACAGATAATTTCTAGTGAGTCTTTCAAAATATTTCCTGACCTCATTCATATCTATGTGCTCCATCATTTAACTTCAAAATGCTCTAACGAAACATCAATGAATTCCCTGCCAATTATTTCATGAAACTGAAATTCAAAAGAGAGTAAGGAAACATCTCTCTTATTTTGAAGAAATAACCATACTGAATTTGGGAGCTGGTATTTGTTAGGGTAAATGAATAAAAGTGGCTTAAAGAACAAAGAAGATATTAGCATTCTGAGGTAAAAGAGGTTCACATTGCAGAACAACTCCATTCCATGCCATCATTGGTCTCAGGCATCCTAATTTATGCCTTGGTTGAGGCTGGGTTGCAAGAAGTTCCTGCCGGCAATAATGGGAAAGAAAGCAAGAAGGAGGCTTGCTGGTTTCCATAGGCCAGGTCCAGAAGTGGCTCACATCAGTCCACTTGCTTCTTTGTTAATGTAGTTGCATGGCCACCCCTAACCACAAGGGAGGTTGAGAAATTTGTGTGCCCAGGAAAGGGGGAAGGATGGACTTTGGTGACAACCAGCACTTTTCACCGCAGTGCTAGAATTTGTTGTTTTGATTGGCAATTATCTTCACACATGGCTCTTGATGTCCTTTCAGGAAGTACACTCAGTGTACAGAATTTTGGCTGGGATTTTGAATATTGGAAACATTGAGTTTGCGGCTATTTCTTCTCAACATCAAACTGATAAAAGTGAGGTTCCCAATGCTGAAGCTTTGGAAAATGGTAATTATTTGACACCAATTTACTGTGTTCCCAAAGTACATCTTTCTTTCATTTTGGTAAAATTTCGAGACTATAAAATATAGTGCAGCTGTTGCTGGTTCTTCTGCTGGCTCTGAGTGCTTTCACTAACCAGTATTTCCCAAGGATGTCTTGTAGAACGTCAGTGTTCTTTCCATGAGCTGCAAATAGGTGTTCTGTAGGAAATAATTCCATGGCAGGTAACTTTGGGCAGCGGTTCTCAACCCTGGTAGCTTTTGAAAATCAGTTACAAATTTTTGAAAATAAGAGGTTGGATGCCACTGTGAATCCACTGAATTAGCATCTGCAGGGAGAAAGCAGGCACCTACTTATTATTAGCTTTACATGTAATAATGGTAGCTAGCACAAGGAATAGGAATCCTGAATTTAAAATAAGAAACCCCTCATTTAAATAAAGTGAACACCTTTTGTGTTAAAGTGCAGCACTTTTTAGAGCCTTTAGTACACAAATGAGCTTTGTGACTCTTTCAGAGGAGACAACAGTCTCCAGAAACTGCTCCAACTTACTTGACCAAAGCCACCTCTTCCTACTTTTTTTCACTTAACACCTGTGAAAAGCTTTCAGAACAGTTTGGAAGACCCTATGACAGTCTGGATACTTCTTGGGGTTAGGGACCTGGCTTCTTTATCTTTGACTTAGAAGTGCTGAGGATAGAGCCTGGCACTTAGTACATGTTGAGTAAGTGCTGGCTGCCTGAATGAATGGATGGATAGATGACTACATTTTCCAGTGTCATCTTTACTTTTTGTTCCAGCTGCTTCTGTTCTCTGCATCAGTCCGGAAGAACTCCAGGAAGCCCTTACTTCACATTGTGTGGTCACACGAGGAGAGACCATCATCCGAGCCAATACTGTTGACAGGGCCATGGATGTCCGAGATGCCATGTCCAAAGCCCTGTATGGGAGGCTCTTCAGCTGGATTGTAAATCGCATCAATACACTCCTGCAGCCAGACAAAAACATATGGCAAGTTCCTCTGGGGAGCAGAGGCCTCTACCCTGGAGTCTCTTGGAGTTTGCAAGAGGAAGTATTTGTTTCTCTCTTGGGTTTTCTTTAGCAAAGCTCTCAGGTCTTACACTTTAAAAATTGCATTGGGATCCAGGAGAGCCAAAGTGTTTATACCTGAGAGGTGCATAATTGACAAAGCCAGTTTAGTGAAGTGTTTAAGAGAATAGGTGTGGCTGGGAGTGAGACCAACCCAATTTGCATCAAAATTCTACAGCTTAACCAGCTGCATGTCCTAAGTGGTGGTTTTCTCATCTGTAAAATGAGGATAATAATATCCTCCTCACAGTATTGTTTTAGAATTAACTGAGATATTTCATGAAAAGTTTTAAAGCACAGTATCATATATTATTACTACAACTACTACCTCTACTGCTTTTTCTTCCTTTTTTAAAACATTTTTTATTTTTTAAATTTTAATTAGTTTCAAGTAAACTGTACATTGGTTAGACATCTATATCATAAAAATGATCCCCCCAATTGCTCCCTCCCTCCCCTGACCCTCCACCTAGCCAATGTATTAATGCTAATTGCATTTCCTATGCCGTGCTCCCCATCCACGTGACCATCCATCAGCTACTAATTTGTACTTCTTTAACCCTTCATCCCATTCTCCCAGCCCCCCAAACCCTCTTCCTCTCTGTCACCAAATTGTCTACTATATTTGTGAGTCCGTTTTTGATTGGTTTGTTCTTTTTATTCCTTAAATTCCACATATAAGTGAAATCGTATAGTGTTTATCTTTCTCTGTCTGACTTAAATACCTTCTATATTCATCAAAACAATATCTTTTTTCATTCCCTTCCTTTACAGGGTATTTTTATCCTTTCAGCCACTCTATCTTTTGGTTGGAGCACTTAATTCTTTTCCATTTAAGGTACTTATTGATAGGGATGTAGTTGTTACTATTCTTTATTCCTGTTTTTGATACATGTTTTTTATTCTTAAAGAAGTCCCTCCAACATTTCCTGTAATTCTGGCTTAGTGGTGATAAAGTCCTTTATTTTTGTCTGGGAAGCTCTTTATCTGTCCATCAACTTTAAATGATAGCATTGCTGGATAAATTACTCTTGGTTGTATATCCTGGGTCTTCTTCTTGTTGAATATCTTTTGCCAAGCTTTTCTGTCCTGCATAGTTTCTTTTGAGAAATCAGCTACCAGTCTTATGGGTGTTCCCTTGTAGGTAACTATCTGCTTTCCTCTAGCTGCTTTTAAGGTTCTTTTAAGGTTTAACCTTTGGCATATTAATTATGATGTGTCTTGGTGTGGGCCTCTTTGGATTCCTGGTTTTTGGGATTCTCTGAGCTTCCTGGGGTTCTATATCCATTTCCTTCACCAGGTGAGGGAATTTTTCCATCATTATTTCTTCAAACACCTGTTCAACATCTTGATTTTCTTCTGTTATGCTGATCAGATGAATATTTGGAAACGTCATGTGTCCCATATCCTCCTTAAATTATTTTTATAGTCTTGGCATCTTTTTTTCTTGCTATTCTGATTGAGTGTCCTGATTGGCTGTCCTGTCCTCTAGATAGGGCATGTGATCTTCTTTATTCACTTTGTTTATTCCTTTTAATATACTTCTCATCTCAGATAATGTGTTCTTCATTTCAGACTGGTTCCCTTTTATAATTCCTACTTTCATTTTTATGTTTTTTAGCTCTTTGTTGAAGTTCTCACTGAATTTATCTACACTTCCCAAAAGTTCATTGAGCATCTTTATAACTAGTGTTTTGAACTTTGCACTTGTTAGATTACTTGACTCCATTACATCTGGATCTCTGTTCTCTTCTGTCATATGGTTTCTGCTTCTTTGTCTTCCCATTTTGGCTGCCTTTCCGTGTCTGTTTCTATGTACAAAGTAAAGCTCCTAAGTCTCCTGATCTTATTAGTGTGGATTTGTGAAGTAGGTGTCCAGTGGCACAGTCCTGAAAGGGATTCAGCTGTAGGCCAAATTTAGCCCAAGCCTCTACCCCTCCAGGGCCACCTGTCAAGATTCAGCAAGCAATCCACAGATGCTGTGCTTATATTTGCCTCAAAAAGCCACACCAGAAACCGAGGTCAGCTACCTCCACCAGTGTGAATCTCAGCAAGGAGCATCTGACTCACTGAGGATATATCTGAATGTGTCTTGCATGGGCCCATGTTGGGGGAGGCGGGGTTTCAGGAAATCCTCTGGGCAGAGCGACCTCTGTTATCCAGTTTGATGATGTCACAGCTATGGCGGCGCTGTGTCCCGCGCACTGGTAGGGGAGAGGGCTCAACAGGGAACAATGGATACTGCTGGCACTTCTGTATCGAGAGAGTCTTGCCTCAGCCCTCACTCTGAAAATGGCTCCCTGTAAGTCCCTGGTGCCCCCTGCACGCATCTGAATGGGCACTGGTGCTCAGAGCGAGCAGGTTCATCACCACAAAAATCTGCTCGTGGACACGGCTCCTTTAAGAGGCTTCTGCCACTGCCACAGTCTCTGTCTCAGCCGCTTGGGACCAGGCAGCCCTGCATCCTCGGCCGGTCCTACCTTTTGCCATTGCAGGATGCTTTCTTGGGTTTCTCCATATTGTATGGCTTGTTCATCTAGATCCCAGGCAATTTTTCCTTGCTGCTGCTCCTTGTTTCCATCACAACTTTGATTTGGTCGCCAGAGGGATGAACAGAGCCTCTATCATCTAAGCCATTTTTTTTCTCTCTTTGCTTTTCCTTTCTTAAGCATTAGTGGTTTCTATATCATAAAAGAATTGACAACATCAAATTGTAAAGAGCATTTTTCCAGTTCAGCTTCGTGAGTGGGAAAGTGGAAGAATGAACAAGGAGCAACTCCAGCCCATTCAAACAGGGTGGTTTCTTTTTAACCTCTTTTTATATGGAGCTTTTGAGTAAGATTTTAAAAGATTCTACTGCTTAAAAAAAAAAGTTGGAAATACAGTCGAAAGACTAAAGGAAATGGTTTAAGACACAAACTGTTTCTCCCTTAGAGGCGGCAGGATGCTGCTTTCCTTGTGTGGGTACATGAGGTGACAAATACAAGGGCACATATATTCTCACTGTCCTGAGATGAATGTTTCCTTCCCTAAAAGATTTTGTTCTCTCTCATGCAGTAGTGCAGATGATCGTATGACTGTGGGAATCTTGGATATTTTTGGATTCGAGAACTTTCAGAGAAATTCTTTTGAACAGCTCTGCATAAATATCGCCAATGAGCAAATCCAGTACTATTTCAATCAGCACGTTTTTGCTCTTGAGCAGGTAATAGTGAACCCTAAAGTCACTAAACCTGTTGGGGGAAGGTGTCTCCAAGCTGCTCACAATTTGAAGCAGAAACCCTTTTCGTCAGGCTGACAGGTAAAAAGCCCTAAAGAAAAATACCAATGGTGACGCAGTCCTGTCTAAATATATTAACAGTCTAAATTTAGTCTGAAAAAAAGAGGTCTTGATTTCTGTGGAAAAGTACATTTCCTCCCTTGAGTAGAGCTGGTGATCAGCTAATTACTTAAATATTGCTTCCAAACTGTTTCATGTATATTGCCCCAAATGCTGCATTCTCTTCTACTTTATTTAACTAAAAATATCTATGATCACGTCCAAAATGACACAGGATGACCTTGAATTCAGGACACAGGTTCTTGTTCTTAACTCTCAAACTAGCCATTCTCACTCCCCATCTTCTGCTCACCAGATCCCACAGGAACTAGATGGGTGTTTCTGGGGAGGAGTAAGATACGTTCTTGGTTTTCTCAAAATGGAAGTCTTTCTTCTACAAGTTTAATAGTAAATAAAACAGGATATGAAGCTAGTTGGACCCAAAGGTTAGGGGCCCTTCTTCTCCACCCCAACTCATACCCCAATCCCAAGACTCTCCTGTGTGAAGTAGTTGCAATAATGAAACATTCTGCCCAAGCCCCTTGTTTTAATACAACAGTGAGGACACAGAAACTATAATGGGATTAGATAAACTCAAATACAGGAGTAAAAATGCCTGTGTTTGTTTTATCACTGGAGCTGGATAAATCTGTTATCACAGTACTCTCCCCACCCACCCTGTACAAAACTTGACCTTACTAGGTTCCTTCCATTTACGTCTCAGAACAATCTAGAGTTTTTCTAGTTTTTCAGTCCAAGATGGTTTCATTACAGAAGTCTTTGCAGAAGGTGTAAGTCTGCTTTTTTCCTGGTTTAAACCATACTAGTCACCAAAATAAAAAAATTTTTTAGCTTCCCTTCCTTTCTACATCAGTTTCTAAATTATGAGTTGCCAAGTCAGTGTTTTGGAGACAGAGAGCCATTCCTTATTTTGCCATCTTCAGCTGCCCGCCACAGGCCACACAGTAGGTCAGACTTAAACCCAAACTTCAACAGTGTACTATACAGGAGGAGCCCTATACTACGCCTGTGAAATACACCATTTTCCACATGTGTTCAGTGTTGTCAGACACAGAGTACATGCTAAAGCAGCCTGGTGGTACCTAGGCCAGTTTGGGTCTGGAGAGAGAGATTCACATTCTGTTTTCTTCCAGGTGGAATATCAGAATGAGGGCATTGACGCTATACCCGTGGAGTATGAGGACAATCGCCCACTCTTGGATATGTTCCTCCAGAAACCCCTGGGACTGCTTGCACTTTTAGATGAAGAAAGTCAGTTTCCCCAAGCAACGGATCAGACCCTGGTTGGTAGGTACCATTTGGAAAGGCATATGTGCTCAGAAGAGAACTTAACTCATGTCATCTAATAAGCGTGGTTTAATGGATCTATCCTGTGTATTTTGGTATAGATCCAACTTTTAAAGAATTGAAATGTTCAGCAAATGTCCTGGTAGAATATGTATCTTAAAGGAAACCCACCACCATCTCTCAAACCCTCTTCACTATCCTATTTCTGAAACGAAATAACATTACCCTATGTAAATATCATTTTTTTACACCTTCTCTCTTATTTCCCATAATCAATACTTGCTTCCCCTCCATTTCATATCCTGCTCTCATATCACCACCTGGACCTCCATCCACTTGTAGTCCAAGTTTGTTCAGAAGCCCTTTCTGGTCTCCTGGCTTCCAGGCTTTTATTTCCCCCTCTATCCTGGACATCCTAGCTAATATAGTCTTTGTAAAGCCACCTTTTCATTGGGCCACTGTTTTCTATGGGATGATGATAAAACACCTCCTCTTGGCGTTAAAGGCCATCTATACTTTACCCCTGTTCCCCCTCAACCTCCTTATTCTTCTCAGATCTTCAGTGTTATACATGATCCCATCCCTCATGTAGGTTGTGAGATACTTAGGGCAACAAAGCTCTAATCCGTTAGTACTTAGAACCAGTCCTCACACAGAGTAGGCTCTCAATCATAACAGTAGCAGAATTGTTGAGGGAGAACAGAAGGTTTTGAGCCTTTTCCCCAGATGGAAAATTGATTCGTGGGAGAGATTCACTTCTAGGAGTTGTGATTGTCACCCTCATTGGTTTCTTTTTACCTGTAAAATTGTTACAAGTTGCCAAGATGAGTTTAAACCAGGGTTATATGCCTTCCATAGGATAGCTTCGTGGTTCTAAAGCTAGTTGGCTGGACTTCTGGTGTCATTAGTGTTCATGCTGAGAGTTCTTAGAGAAGAATATGAGATCTAACACTGAAGAGAAAATGGAACTACTGAACAAGTACTCTATCACAAATGCCTATCCCATGGCGAAATCTTTTTCCACCATTGTACACACAATGATAATATCAGGTCGCTCTGAAAGTCCTTACCCTGGGTCACTCATGGGTCAAGGAGCATGTTTTTGTTTGAAGGAACAAGCAATTCCCGTTGTAACTTTTCAACATGAAAATCCACACAGATAAATTTGGAGATAACCTACGATGCAAATACTTCTGGAGGCCCAAAGGAGTGGAGCTGTGCTTTGGCATTCAGCACTATGCTGGAAAGGTAAGACGAGCGTGAGTTATTAATCCTGAATTTGACCAGGGGCAAGTGTCTATATTACCTGTCTGTGCCACTCAAGAAATGGCTTGCAGATTTCTTTCTCCTTTTAATTCTTGAACACCTAGTCATAATTCTCAAACGTTGTCAGTGGTGCTGCTCACAGAAAGTTGCCCCTGGCAAAGAAGCGATTTCTTGCTGGGGTGGCCAGCAGAGCTACCATCTGCTCCTCACCTGAGGTTTGGCCTAGAAGTGACAGCTCTCCAGAGAGAAAACATAATATAACTTTCACAGTGTTTAGTGGTAAATGTTCACATTCAAAAGTCATTTAGAGATGTGTAGGTAATGGAGGAGGGTTAATATCACAGCAGGGCTTAATTTTTAGCACTTTAAGTAAATGTCTACAGGGCACAAAAAATGTCTAGATGAAAAAGAAAAAAAAATCACTTTATCATTCGGATGTTAAGCTTTTACAACATTAAGTAAAATTTCCACTTTTCATACGTTATGCCTCAATCTTGATTTCAAGTTCCTGAAGCAGATTAGTGACTAATTCAAGAGATTCTCCAGTCCCATAGCCAACAAATCATTGCTTGAATTCCTCTCTAAGGAGCCATTTGAATTATGGCTAATTGGTCCCAGTGGGGTCGGCTGAAGCCCTGGGTCCAGAAAACAGATAGGAGTTCAATAAAGGGCATTTGGGATTATTTTGTTGATTTAAGACTTATTGAAATTATTTTTCAAATTCATATCATGACATTGAAATAAATTTTGCCTGACTGGAGTTGGTTGAAAGGCCATCTAATACAAGTGTAAGGGTGGAAAAATGCCCCCTTTTTTTCCTTCTGGATTCTTTGGCTAGTCTAATAATTAAATTGACACAAGACAATTTAACAAGAGAAAAATAGATTTAGTTATATACGTTCCAGGCCCCATAAGAGTATGAGACTCCAAGGGCAGCTAAGCAACTGCAGCTTACAATGTTCTGAGCTAAGGAAGGGTTGGGGGTCTGGGCATACAAAGTGAAGGAGGGCCATTTGCAGGAAGGCAGGAGAGAGTCTGGAAAACCAAAGTTTGCCCTGTTGTGCAGATAAGTTTCTTAAGGTAAAAAGAAATCTCTGGTAATAGCTCTCTTCCTCGTTAGGGACCCTTCCGATGTAAATTTAGGCAGTC
>NW_011888783.1:18810400-18812830 GCF_000151845.1 Pteropus vampyrus | reverse complement strand
ACACACACACACACACACACACACACATACTTTCTATAACATAACTTTTAGACTTTTCATTATTAAACCATATATTATTAATAAAACCATTTATAAAACCATATGTTATTAATTAATGCTAAACACTCTAGAGTGGTCTGTTTACCTAGAATTATTAGGAAGATTGTTTCTATTCATGTACGATTCCAAGTGAAGGGAGTGAGGTGAATCAAAGTCACCCAGTTGTGGAGTTCTCAGAGGTTACCTGGTCCAACTTCTTGCCAGTCATCCAGCACACCCCACCGCTCTCCTAACCAGCTTGGAACAGGTCCACCACTGGTCTGCACACACAGTGTTTGCCTACTTACAGTCAACTTCTAAGTTGCTCAGTCAATCCTCATGCCAGGAAGGAGGAAGCTAGAGCCAAAGAACGAAACATCCTGCTCTTTGCTGTTTCACCAAAACAGGTTCTAACTGGGTCGAGCTCCTTCCATTTACCTGGGATTCTGCTACCTTTGGCTGAGCAGCAGCCTCGATCTTCTTACTGTGTTCCTCTCAGGGGCTTTCTATCTTTGATGCAGTGCTTGGAAACAGCTGTGGGCGTGCTTTTATGACAGGAGGGAGAGAAACCTCTTTAACAGTGTTCATAATTTTCTCTTCTTTTCTTCCCTCATCCCTCTTGAAATCGTTGGCACCCGTGTCTAGCATGAGCCCCTTCCAAGCTAAAAGAGAGTGGCTGCCAGGTCTGAATTTATTGACATGCAGAGGAATGAAAAGCTTGGTTAAGAAAAATGCCACAGTCTACAACCTTTGCTTTATCTAAACTTGAGAGGAAAGTTGAAAGTTCCTTAAGTTTCTTCGAACATGCTCTTTTAAACAGAAATAGTAAAGAGCCCATCAGAAGGCTTCCCTCCATCTTCCTTTCCAGAACTCCCTTGATCACAGTGAATATTTGATTCATTATTGACTTCTGAAGAGTAAGTGCGTGTGGGCAAGGCTAGTGCTTCCTCACCAGACACCAAAGTGTAAACTCATCAGACAACTCGGTGCAGAGGTGAAGACATAGTCATTATTAATAGGGATGTATTCTTTGAAATAAAATATCTCCAAATGACTTATCAGCTGACTTTCCCATAAATATAAGTAATGACTTGTCAAATCTGTTCACAACTTTGAAATTTCCAATTTTTCCACCTTTGGCAAAATGAAAACAAATTCATGGTCTAGGCCACTAGGTGGCACTAGGTAAGAAGTCAGGCTCTGCCTCCAGCCTTCTGCTCTCACTGATCACCTAAAAGCGGGAAGAAAAACAGGAACAAAGAGATTGCCTCTGCTTTTTTTTTGCTTTTCTCCAAAAGAGCTTTCCTCCTCTCTTTAAACTCTTTCTGAATCTTGCCTTGAAACTGCACTGCACATCACCTGGAGGAAAAAGAAGTGAAAGCTAAGACTAGAAACAAATGTGTCTTCCTGAGTCATATATTGTGCATATTTATTTCTTTTGAAATCCTAAGCTTTATTTTCTCTACATTTTGAGTATAATTGAGAAGCCATGAATGCACATCAAAATTAATAAGCATGATTCTGTTTTCTTTTTCTGAAATTATTTGTGTAAAAGTGATTTTGATCAACATTTATAGAACAGCTAATAATAATAAGGTGTTGTTTTGGCAGCAAAGGGGAAGATAGAGATAAAAATAGTATGGCTTTGCCCAAAAGCAACTGGAACTTTCTTTTACATTCATTTGTGTCTAGAATTGGGTACTAATTTATCTCCTTATGACAGTATTTGCCCTCAAACCTCAGTTCTAAAGAGATTGTACATCCTATGTTGAAGGTCAGAACATTCATTAAGCTTCTAAATTTTAAAACATCCATATTCTATGTTTTTTGGTTTTATTATATTACAGCCTTTGAAGGTAGGAAAACCTTCATGGACCAAAGTAGGTTGTACTGTTTTTGCTGAAATTGCAAATACTTATTTCAGGCACGCGCCCCTTTCTAAATGAGATGTGGCTGTACTTAGTGTCCTGGCTGAAAGCAAGTTCCCACACATCCTGGCATTTTGGAAAAGAATATGCTAATATTTTCAGTGCATGAGAAACAATTTTCTTGGTCATTTTTATTTTCATTTACCCTGCTTCAAACTCTTAAATACATAGATGGGGTACTAGTTCAGTGAGCTTAGATATTTAGAGCAATTACTTTACAAACTTTTTTTAGGGGATGAACTAAAGAAAGGAAGGGAAAGATTAAAGTTGGGAAGCCGCAGAGGCTGTTAGTTCCTAACTTAAAAAAGCCATCCAGCGTTGGACTCCTCAGTGTTCAGTGCAGAGATCCTGATGGGATGTTGGCAATGCTCTGGCTCCTGGTCTTGGTGGTGGTTACATGGATGTTTACTTTATAATATTTATTATGCCATACATTTGTGTTTTGCACATTTCTCTGTACATA